>NW_020219360.1:244733-254794 GCF_003070985.1 Temnothorax curvispinosus | reverse complement strand
ACGACGACGACGACGACGACGACGACGACGACTCGCAGGATTGCGGCGAAGCGCGACCGCCCGTGCGAACGCGTGAATAAATTTGCGATTGCGTCGACCGCCCCAGCAACTATGTTGTCTTGTTGCCTGCTTACTTAATAAGCCGCGCGAGGTCTGCAGGTTTATGACTTGACGTTGTACCGGCGCAATAGCAGTAGCGCTGCAATTTGACGTCTCAGCCCAATAAGTATATCCTGGATTTTGAAAGCGCGGTATCTCGCGCGACCGGCTTAGTAATGAACTGCACGTTCTCGTATCTGTTGGAGTCAATCAGAGAATGCCGGGTGTAAAACCGTGGAATGTACGCCGGGTATCCCGCGGTGTGAGCTTATCCGTTGATAGTGAAAAGTCGAAGACAAGACGCATTGTGGGCGGACGTCGATCGGATGATTATTGATACGGACTTTTTCTTAACACGAGTCTTGCTATTCTTGCTAATTCGATCATCGCATGAATCAGGTACGGCGGCACGCGTGTTCGTAGAATAAAAATTTTAATTTCACAATTTTCTACGTTCTGAATGGGGCTTTTATAATTTTTTATTTCACAATTAGTTCTAACCAACTATGTTTTGGTCAATATGAAATTTTGACTATTGTAACGATGATGAATATCCGGTTACACTGAGAGAAATGTTTTGTTGAAACAACCAAAATTTTGTTACAATAACAAAATTTTGGTTGTTTCAACAAAACTTTCTTCAACATTTCTCTCAGTGTATTAATCGACAAGAATCCCTGAAAATTTTTTATTCCTTTTCCATGACAAAATCAATTTTCCAGAGACGCGGTAGCACCTTGCGTCAAGAATATTTTCCATAAAATTATATCTTTTCATGGTTTAGTTTTACGGCTGTTATACTGCATATCTGCGATTCTCCCGTTGCATTCCAATGGCAGGTTCGTTGACGCGTCGTCAAGCCAGGAGAAAGGAGCCGGCCTACGTCCTACGTATATGTTAATTGCGTTAAACCGACGAAACCGCGATCAGCATAATGAAACGGACAATCAGCGAACACTGCTCGGGCTCTCGTCACGATTTCACATTATAATGTCCCCGTTGCAACCATGCGGCCCGCGGCACACGGTGGCCCACAGGTCTCATGTCCCCCGTGCGGCTAGGCGAGTGCATTAGATCGGGGTACACGTCGTTGCGGCATGTCGCGGCCTTTTTTTGTCCTGCTGGTGAACGAGAAAATCGTTGCTGCACCGAGACCCCGTTCGCGGGACGTATGTACACATCGAGCTTTTACGATTGACCTCATACATTAATGTAAACGCTCCGCTCGGACCGGCCAATAGTACAGACGAGGTAAGAAAAAGAGAAAGAAAAAAAAAGAAGGGCCGAACGCGGAAGAAAGAGGGGGAATAACGAACTCACGGATCTATCTTTCGGGGGAAGATGGGCACAAAAAGAAGAAGAGGAGGAAGAACAAGACGCTGTAACGGAGCGAAGATAGATGGACAGGACTAACCGAGGCAAAGTGCGGAAGAGTGCACGAAAAAGAGAGGGAAAAGTACGATCGTAAGAAACGCAGAGTCGAGATTCATCGATTCGGCGCCTAGTAGCGAAGGGAGATTGCTCGTTTCATCGATTGAGTCGCGTCAACGTATCGCGACTGATCGGTTCTATGCATTCCCTTATGAAAAAGTACCATTGGCCAATGCTTTTTTGCCAATGGTACTTTTTCATAAGGGTTTGCTGCACGCCGATGCGTTCCGGGATATCGGGACAGGTGCCCGGAAATGGCGGGGCCGCGTTTTGCGCGAGAGCGTTTCCCCGTGAATCTCGACGACCGGAAGGAGAGTTTGCCTTATGAGCGCGCGAGAACGCAAGAGAATACGTGCGTGCATAATATGTACATACGATGCCAGCCTTCTCGTGATCGGTCCGTAAATCAGGCTTCGTTTCTTGCACGCCAATCGTTTGCCATCACCGTCGGGTCAGAGGGGACCTTGTCGACGATTCCGTTCGGCTATGATCTTTTCCGTTTGCGAGAGGATGAAACATATACGCGCGGGATACTTTTTTGTCCCCGTACGGCACGATTCGCGATACCTTCGCGATACGGCCGATCGCACGCGGAGATTCCCTCGTCGGCAATAGAAAATAATGCTTTCCAATTACTACGGTTTGTGCAAATTAGTACTTTTACGTGTTTACCGGTTGTGATAAAGATGCTGCGCCGTCTGGACAACTCTTAGACCGCTTGTAAATGACATTGCATTCATGGGAAAATGTCGCAATAAAATTCCAGCATTGCAAATCAATACAGAATGAAAGAGAGTGAAAGAAAAGTAGTTTTCACTAATCTCCATTAAGAAATCAAAAATGATAAAAAAAAAATAAGGAACAATGTATGTAACATTATTAATAAACATATTTTAATATTACGTTTTTTAGCTTATACCTACCTCCTCATAATAAACGATACCGCAAAAAAAAAAAGATTTTACGTATTCTTGCACTTGAGATATTTCTACCACGATTGCTGATCTCCATTCGCAAAATCGATGCAAATATAAAATAGTAAATTGTGGCGTTAGCAATGTTTTTGCACGAACGGCTTCGTGAGTGAGGTTGAGAACCACGATGTCATCTTCTCGCGGTAGAGTCACGGAGAGGTCGCTTTCGAGAGTTAGGCTCTATGATCTTGCGCACAACCGGTTGTCTCTTCTTTTTTCAATGCGCGCTCCTCACTCTGTATGCGTGCACCTGTACGCGCGCGAGAACGTTTATTCACCGACGATACGCACAACACATATATATATACCATACGTGCGTCTACGGACGATTCCGAATGGCCCGCACGCACACAATAGGCAAATGTAATTATATAAATTACGCGGGTTTACGAGTTCTCCCGCTTCTAAATAACATGATATTAACAATGGGAATATGTTACGTAAAAATGTATTTCGTTTGTAGGTTTACCGAACAGCTTAATAATTCGTCATTGACTATTATTTTACGTTTATGGTTATGCTTTTTGCAAGATTGATTGATGAAGACGAAACGTACGATTGTGTCTGACAATGTGACATATACACATATATATAAACTTTCGCAATTTGGTTTTATACGGTAGTAAAAATTATATCTTTAAAATATATTTTAAACGATCGGGAAAGTATTCGAGATGTAGCTTGCGTAATGTTACAAAACGTAACGCGGCAAACTCGCATACGTCACGTTACATCGGCTCCGATTTATCCGTGATATCGCGGCAGCTCGACATTTCTCCGCGCCGCGCCGCGTTCTTGCGAAAGCGGTCGGCTTCTCGTTCTCATATCCGCGTCGCCGTTTTATGGCGTGTCCTCCTCGGCGAGGCTAGGCTCGCTTTGACAACGACCGGCGCACCTCCGATGCTTTATCGACGATTAATTATCACGATCTTTTTCCCCGGCACCATCGCGCGCGCAACGCCTCGATCTCTCGCGATCGTCGCCGACGGTCAAGGACACCTGACGCCTCGTTCCATCGACATCGATGCTCGCTGGTAGTCCGCGCCAAGAGAAGCAGGCTCCTCTGCTGACCCTCGACCTGTCTCTGTGTGCGCATGTATGAGCTCTTCTTGTTTTATCTTCTCTCTTTGTCGCGCCGCGTCCCCACCTTTTGTGTGTGCCTTCTTTCTTTACTCTCTTCCCAGGGGTGTAAGTCGAGAACTGGTAAAGCGACATAGAGTGGGCTCGGTTACGACAGGTCGTAAGACGACGAGCGTGTCTAATAGGTCGCGATAACGCGCTCCGATGATATCCACCGAGGCATATCGTCTTCGGTGTGGTCCGCGTAAGACGCGCGATTAAATGCCCACGTGTATCTGCGCGACGGTTTATATCTATTCTGCTCTGCTGTCGCGCGACCACGCTTGCATATAGCAGTGTCGTGTCGCATAAACGGAGGCGGATTAACATTCGTCTCGGCCGCCGTTTAAGATTTATCGATTCCCGCTTCGCGCCCTTCATCATCGGATTTTAACGACAATGATGATTCACTCCGGTCGAATTTGAACGTGATCCCCCCATTAAATGGTTTATAGATAATAAATCGATTTTGACGGATTTATGGCGAGTTTTATGTTCGGTGAACCAAAATTCAAAATTCAAATCTTTTTATATCAAACACTTTGTTGATTGGATATATCAGATTATCGAGGGAACTCGATACCGTATTCGACACGTTTTGAAACGCCAAAATTATTTCATCTTCTTTCATTTTATTTTCTTGCGATGTGAATGTGACAGTTATTACCAATTTTGGAAGACAAAAGGTTCAAAGGCAGTTTAATACAGTTTTGCAAAACCATAACAAATACGCATTCAAATTTTTATGTCTATCTGTTATAGTAGTGTATTCACAGTGACAGATGGAGACGACGAGATGGTTGCACACGTCGACGAAAATTGATTGCTATCTTATGGCCTATTCGATGTAAATTTCGTAGAAAGGAGACGTCTCAAGCAAGATTGATGTAGTTGAACACAGAGTAAATATCAAAGCGGACGTTCTTAGATACCGGATTAAAGAACAGAATCAATCGTTACTCTAGAAATAAAAAATCTATAATCGAAAGTAAGAGTGCAAGTCTTAATATATCTGTCAATTGGTTTGATACTATAATATTCATCATACTAACTTTATTGATATTTTGGAATTCATAACATTATCGTAACACAGTGTCCTTTATCTCCGTCATTAATTTGTTCAGTGCAATTAGTTATCTCTATGTATTCGAAATTCGTGTGAATATCGAGAGTCCAATAAAACCAATCGCGGACGTTAAATACATTACGAAAAGTGATAAGCGCGGTGATAATTTAATGGCGACTGTTGTCGTAAAATGTGGAAGGCCCTGTGTAAATTATGAAAGCGACTGACGTCGCATTAAAATGCGCGATTTAATCGCCAGGCTTGTAGCGATCAATTGCCAAGATTATTTGGAATGGTATCGAGGACGACCGCGTTCCGCTGCCGCGTGCTAAATGTCGCGCACGAAAATGGTTGCCGAAAGTAATCGAGATGTAATCGCGAGTGTCCTTAAATCAGCCGTGAGGATTATTTCTGCGAATTATCTCTCCCGCCTGAGCCGAGAGAGGATCGATAACTAATTATTCTTCGGTATAAATACTCACGTTTTCACTGACGGCGAGAAAGTTTGATAAAAATAAACGGATGCACGCAGTATCATACCGTGCGGGTTCTCATTCCATGACCCGATCTTACATCCATCAAGCCCGGGTACAGATAAAGATTAAATACATAATTTACGTTAGAGATTTCAATCTTTAATCGTAAACCGATTAAAGATCGCGTCAGGTATACGCTCTGTTATTGCGTGAAGTGTTAATTTATCAAAATTAATGCTCCATATTTAATTCCAAATAAAAAAACTTGTTAAAAAAACAAGTGCCAAAAGACAAGCAATTTTTCATCTAAAAATATAATGTGCTAAATATTACATACGTATATGCGCACGGTACTAATCGCGCAACGAGACATTATACATTTATTGGGATGCAGATGACTGAAAATGAATGATCACAGCGCGTCGTCGGGGTATTGAAATCGCGGAGTCGCGATATGCCCCGAGTACGGACCCCCTGTAATCGTAGATCCGAACGTACGGTTTTTGAAATCGGATCCGCCAGATATTCCTCGACCTGGGACTCAGGCTACGGGACCACTAGCGGTGGATGGGAGGGGGGGAGAAGCCCATCGTCTCAGTTACAATTTGTGTTCGCACTTAAAAGAAACATTACCTGGTGGGACCGGGTCGAGGATAGCGCGGGTGCCTCGTGTGTGGTCCTATATAACGTCCCGGCCGTATCTCGAATCGTTCGTTACCGATTCGATTGGAGTCGCGTCCGGAGCATCTTCCAGCGGGGAAGAGAGGCTCGCCCTTAAGAAGTGCTGCCACTTAAAAGTAGAGTTCCCCCTTGATTTCGTCGTCGTAAAGGATACCCGGCTGATAATAACGCGCTCGCTTTTTCGGAGTAGATCGCAGGGAGGAAGGGACGCTGACCTCAATTGCTCTACATGGCAACGTTTCCGTTAACTCGATAGAAATTGTTTCTCTTATACCGTTTTTAATAATATTTAATTACTCTCAATATTTTTATGCTACATATTTTTATTCTGTGTTTATTTCGTAGATATTTTCAATAAAAAATGTAATAAATAAATAAATAAAATTTAAACCTTTTTAATTTTTAGTTAAACTCGACTATTCGTTGGTAGCATTAGTTATATCTTGTACTATGTATAGCTAAATGTACAGCCGCTTCGTAAGCGAACAAGTATTGCATTGGCGTTGATTCATTACGTATAATAAAGTATGCAAAACGTGTATTTTAATGAAAATGATATATTTATTAAAAATAAAGTGGCACATTAGATTAAAATTACATTTTATACAACTAGATGTAATCAGAAACGTGAGAGAAGGTGGAAATAAATTAAATAAATGTTTTTCTAGGTATAAATTATTATACGTTCGGAATTAATTCGAACTTGCTTTTTCGATATCCATGTAGAACCGCCGCTCGGCCTCCCAATCTCAACCGCTCCTCTTCCTTTCTCCGAACTCGTCTTGCGACTACCAAAAAAATAGTTATCGCTTCTGGACCGGTGACATACGCGCGCGATCGTTTCCTACGAAATCAACGGAATTCTAAATGAGCGGCCCTCTCGAATGTCCGGATAACTAATGGCGTTTCGAAAATCGGGCAGCCTAATTTGAATAGTTTTGTAATTCTCTCGCGGTTGCATCGACAAGCAGCGACTCTCAAGCTGTTCAACAGACTTTAAACTTTTTTTTTAACAGCAGAAGAATTAATTTTATTCTTATTTAATGCCTGATACTCGTTTAAAATGGCATTTTAGTTTGAACATAATATATATTAAATGTAACATACACGCGTGTATATGTGTGCGTGAACGTATTCGATCCATTTTTTTAAGTTGACCGTGAGAATCTCCCAATTTGTTAAATGACCATATGGCAGGTTGTAACGGTGAATGAATATTCAGAGAATAAATCTTCAAACTTAGTCGCTTCTGGACATACGTATGTTGCAATCGATACGATCTTTTCTCTGGTGGACGCGCAGTCTGCGCTTAAAATCCCACTAAAGTTGAAAAAAGTGCCGTAAACTGTCGGCTGCTACGAGCGAATGGAGTCTCAACCGACCGTGATCCGCGATTTACAATTCTCACGATATCGATCAAGATATTTGGTAGACCTGGTGCGACTGAGCCGTATAAACGAGGAATTCGAACGGACATAGGAATTCTACGAGGAATTCCAGCAAAGTCTGTTCTCCGCAGTGGGTATCTGCAAAATCAACCTACCACTTGGAATCGGTATTTGATTTGTAGTTTAGCAAAATGTACTTTTACTCTTGTAATCGCGCAAAATATTTAATTCTTCTTTAAATAAACTAGCACGCTCGTATAAATATAACAATTGATAAAGGAAAGGCCAATAATCGAGCATAATCGAGCATAATGCTTGATTATTGGCCTTTCCTTTATCAATTGTTAATTCTTCTTTGTCCACAATTTACAAAAAATAACATTTTCTTTAGCTCTATAAAGTAGAAACAATAATAGAAATATCCATCATCAATTCATAGAAAAAATTTTCAAAAATTGTACAATTTTTCTTAAATTTTTTTTTAGGAATAATTTTCAAGATTTTAAATAAAAATTAAAATAATAAGATAAATTTACTTGTTAGAGAGTTACGAAAATTTACTCATAGCCATGGATCATATTTTGTTAATGACTTACCATTACTACTAACAATAGTTGTTCATTTGTAGGTTGTCGGCATTTCTACGGCGGTAATTCGATATAAAATGGCAATGCACCCCACGGTTAAAGAAATTGTACTCTATAATTCGTTTCTCGGTATAATTATAGTAATTATATATAATATTGCAAAATTGATAGCTCGGTATAATTGTGCTATTTCGAATCGCAAGCACGACAGTCCAATTCAATGTCATAAAAAGTCAATCTCGTAGAAAGTTTTAGCGTTTCAATAAGCGCTGAAGTAACTTTTCGCGAGACACAAAAAAGCGGTATACCGTACATCTTACCTAGAGGGCCTCTAGATACGAGGGGCGCAAACTGATTGACTTGAAATTGCTGCACAAAAGAATAAAGCATGCAACATGGCGATCAATACCCAGTAAACACAAAGTAACTATAATATAATTGTTATATTATAATTTTTCACTCAATAATATAACTGTAATATAACATGCCTTGTACATAACAGTTATATTGTTGAGTAAGAAATTATAACAAAACAGTTATATTATTGTTACTTTGTGTTTACTGGGTAGTTATATTAAAATTATATTATTTTATAATATAAAATAATATAATAAAAAAATAACTAATAATTTATATTATATAATATATAATATATATATATATATATAATATATATATATTATATATAATAGATTACGGAAATGAATTAGAAAATAAATTTAGATTACGGAATGTAAGATTAGAGGATAGATATAGATATATATAGATATATATATAGATATATATATAGATTAGAGGATAGATATAGATATATGTGTCGCTTACTGAAAAAAATAAGATATGTATATAAAATAAAATTAATATAAAATAATCATATTATTTAAAAATATTTTCAAAAATACATAAATAAATATTAAACAAGTTCAAATCATGTTAGACAAAATCTAATACAAACAAAAATTTACCTCTTCCTTTTTCCTTAATCTTTTTCGTCGTATCGTTTTCAATTTATACAGCAAAACATATATTTTTCTCGTAAACTTGCGGTTATGCCTGTCATACTGTCATCTTTTTATGGGCTGACGTTATGCAAGCATGTGCTTATGAAAAGAATAAAGCATGCAATTCACGCGAGCCAATCAGCACTTAGATCAACTATTGCGCCCCTCGTATCTAGAGGCCCTCTAATCTTACCTATTTACAGCGCTTCGTTCACGTTATAATACGACGATTTTTATGGTACGCAAGATGGTGCTCTTTTAAAGTGACACTATATGGAAAAGCAGAGAAACGAGCAGAAACGACCTGTGGTCGACGTCGTTCGTCAACGGGCAAACGTCCTCTTTGAACGATTTCGAAATCGAGTTATTTATCCTCTCGACGGTGCGATATTGGGACGGCCGATCGTAAAATCCGAGACAAGCCTGATGGATCTTAAAGCTTCTCGGGTCCTCCGTCCGATGGACCGTGGGGCGCGCGGACTCTTTCGGATAAGACCTTAAAATTGATGGCGAATAACGGTGCTAAATCCCGTCCGAATCGCGCATAATTGGAGTGGGTTACCGCACTATATGTCAATCGCGTGTATCTGCGATACACGCATCCACACGCACGCAATCGTATATATAGTGTCGATCGTCCTCCATCCGAGTAGCGTCCGTTTAACGCAATACCGAGATTAATAGCGAAATTATACCATTAAGTAGTATTCGGCGCACGAGATAAAAACTCGCCCGCTCATTTGAATGTCACGTGGGAACTTATCGATCGGATTACCGGTCGGTTTATATGCCATAGTTCAGAATTATCAGTCGACTTTTCTTGAGTCAATATTTATCGAATCGAATGCTGAACTCGCGTTCCTTCTCGCGATCCACACAAATGTTAACAGCTAGTGCGATTAATTACCTTTTTGGCTAAATTGTTAAATTAATTGAACTGAATTACTTTGTAACAAAATATTTCCATTTTATATAGAATCGCTTATTTTGAAATGGATTCTTTGTAGGGCTGTAATAAAGGATAAGAAAGGAAGCTGATATGTGCGTTCCGTGGGAAATAAAAATATCGAATTAATTTATATTCCGTTGCTATCACCGTCGGCTTCCGCAGTCTGCGTTCGATAATCCGTTGCATATGAGATACAAACCCGAGATGGACCATGGAGGTTCGTCGCACGTACGTATGCCGGCACGCACCGGCTCGCTAAA
Source organism: Temnothorax curvispinosus (assembly GCF_003070985.1). Classification (NCBI taxonomy): domain Eukaryota; kingdom Metazoa; phylum Arthropoda; class Insecta; order Hymenoptera; family Formicidae; genus Temnothorax; species Temnothorax curvispinosus. The sequence continues at coordinate 244,763 of NW_020219360.1, read as the reverse complement.
CGTGCGTCCAATTACCGACGAGACCGCCGT
>NW_020219360.1:208005-244633 GCF_003070985.1 Temnothorax curvispinosus | reverse complement strand
TGTCGTCTTAAAAAATGACATCTTTCAGGGCGACGTCGGGCGTAGTTAAGACAATGGGGAGACATTCCATCGTGAGAATAAAAGCGGACCGTTTATTTTCGCGATGGCTCACAGAAGATAAGATTTTCGAGAGAGAGAGAGAGAGAGAGAGAGAGAGAGAGAGAGAGAGAGAGAGAGAGAGCTTCCATGTGCGCGCGCGCGCGGAGGTGAAGCTACGGAACGACGAAGAAAACGATTACAAGAGGAACGAAGAAAGACAATAAAGTATGGAAGAGACGATATCCCGAGGAAAGTAACATCGGTCTCTGCCAAAAGGCGGAGGGGGAAAAAAAAGCAAGCCGGTATCCGAAGGTAAGTATGGCCACACTACCGTCGCGCATCGACAGATCTATGGAGCCGCTACCAGTTTTTCTCGCCGTGACGGTCTGGATCTGACGCGATCTTGCTTGGTGCGCGGTGCGTCGATTTCTGCGCGCGGCGCGGCGACCGCGCGCCGACGACTTCCCGGGAGCGAGGAACGCCCGGGATCTGTACCGCCGATCTCTCGGCAGAATTTTTAACTCGCGCGCGGCTTTCCGAGAGCGCGGCCGCAAGCCGAGTCTAGGGCTCGTTTATCGCATAATAAATTACGCGTGCGGCGTGAAGCGACGAGCACGTGCGCTCGCGCGATGCATGCGCTTCTCGTGCCAACGTGCGATCACAACTACGTCGCATTCCGCGAGCGAAATGATCGATCATGGCGATGATCGTCAGTATTACTGCTATACAGAGATTACTTATACGTATGTATCCGCGCGACATTGCGCTAAGATTCACGGCGAGATTCTCGATTAAATTTCGAAGCAAATTGTATCTCCGTCTCGGGAGTAATTGGTTCGGTGTACGATCGATGTCCATCGTATGTTAAAATCATCGGAATTGATTAACCTTGCTGATGAATTGACGTTATCAATCACCGACATCAAAACGGCTTTCAAAATGCGCGGCGCGTGCAATTTTTTCACATGTATTTTTTCACGTGACACTGATGTTTTCAACGAGCTAATAAATATTTTTAGAAGCGTTTTAACACTCAAATCGCTAAAATTCTCATAAAAATATTAATGTGCTTTGCTGTAGGCCTTGAAATGTTTAATAGCTAAAGATTATCTGAAAAATCTCACGAATCACGCCTCTTTACGCATAATTAAAAATGAATACACTGACACAATTTTTAAAAACTGGAATTTCTAGATTATTTGCGTATTCCTGGCAAAACAAGAAGTTGCTTGTATTTCACATATGTAAAATCTGCTCTTTTATATTGTATGTAAAATTATTTGATATACATATATTAATTTCTAAAAAACTACTCAAATGTTTTGCTGAAATTATCATGGTAAGATAAATAGCTCGTATTTTTTTTTTTAATAGTTATGTTCGTTGAATATATTCTTGCAGAATATATTTAATTGGAATATATTCACATACACGTACACACACATATATATGTTACTGGACTAAACATTATCAAGTCGCTGATCTAGCTGACCGATTTATCGATCTACTTATCACGTTGTTTCCCGGTAAGCAATGACGTATGATAGTTAATGATAACGTTGCACGCCGGTATTTACAATTGATAATCGGCTTTTGTATACCAAGCATGATGGCTAGCCATCATTGTGCTAATCGCGCGCGGCAGGATCCGCAGGATAATCCAGTGAATCGCTGAATATATTTAAAGCTCCACAAATCACGTGACATATCGCTATTTGCATACGTCCTGATAAGCCCCCCGGCGCCTGTGATGTATAGTACCCGCGCTGAAATATCGTGTGTTACCGACCTGTTATCCGTGAATTAGTGACTCGCTGACTAGTCGGCCAGCGCGCGCACTCATAAATCGCGTTTAATTAATTGAACAAACATATCGGCGCAGCGGCGTGTAAATCGAATCGCGCTTCTCATTCGCATCGGGGTTTTCCGCGTCCGCAGCTTCCGGCAAAATCAATTCGCGTGCTGAATTAAGTCGGCTCGCGTAGATTTCGTCCGATGACTTGGTGCGTTTCGTTCTCCCGGTTTTCCTCTCCGCGGCAGGACAGCCGCGCATTATCTCCTGTCCGCTCCGTTACGAACGCGAGTAGGCGAGAACGCGGACCTACTGCGCGCGGCCGCGATTTGCATCTGGCGCTTGTTAGCCGCTCGAGAGCGATTTTCTCAGCAGCCATGAAAAATCGATCTAATCTCCACTGGGTGCCTTCTCGGATCGCCATCTGCCAGGTAAGTTACGACACTCCGCGGGGACGTTTCGCTCGCGTATATGTACATACGTGGCAACCGGGGGACCACCGTGCCGCTACTCGCGCGGCGCGAATGGAGACGCGGATTCTCGTTGCTGTTAGTCATTAGTAAACATAACTCCAGGTATATTGCATTTCTAGGACATTTCTCTCGACATCTAATTATTGTTTGGATATGCACACGTACACATACAGGATATATACAGATTTTAATATTGCTCATAAGCGAGAAGATCCGACTGAAGAAAAATGCGTTGACTCATTTGATCGATGGAAGAACTTCTTCATTTCTTTTCACTTGCTTTCTCTCAACTTTATAGTTAATTAATCACGGGAAAGGGAGGAGAGACAGCTTCGCTGCCGGACGGAGACACGCGGAGGCGTTGGCGTACTATACGCGATTTAACGTGCGAAATTTTACGACCTATCATCGGCACACCGTTTATTAGGAATCCCAAGCAGAAGCATCTTGCGGCGAGCGAGCTCGTTCGGGCGCGCGCATTACTATTGCAACGGAGATGAATCGTATTCCCACAAGACACGTAGAGGGATTATATAACCTTTGATCTTCCTTACAACGGTTCATCCATTGTAAAGGCTCTTTCTCCGAACCGCGAGCGCAGAATCTAAATTATTGCTTAGAACTTTCTTAAAGAGCGTAGATTATTATTTATCATCGTGTGCGTGCGTGTGAGAGAGAGATTTACGCAAATGATCGAACATTTTGAGCCACCAGATGTTTGCGTTTAATAGTTACGTGCGGCATTTTATGCGCGCGGCCGCGCATCATCCCGTAAGTAAGTAACGTTATTGGATAGATCGATATCATATCTCGCATCGTTTCCCATTACGGACGATTTAATCCAACAAATGGATAATAATTTTTGTAAAAATACGTATTATATATATATATATTGCACAGTATAATTCTTAAGTACGGACGTTGTAATTCATTCTTGCATACAGTCTTTAATAATATATTTCGCTATATTTAAGTCAGATTATTAGGTATGCTACTTTATTTACGAATATATTGGTGACAACTAACGACTTTCGATTACTACACTGAGAAAAAATCCAAAAAAATATTTATTAGGTGGCTCCTAATAGCATATTTACTTATTTTTTACACATATTTATTTAAAATTAAATATTTTTATTTCAATTAAATAAAAATATCTAATTTTAAATAAATATGTGTAAAAAGTAAGTAAATAATGCTATTAGGAGCCACCTAATAAATATTTTTTTGGATTAAAATATTTTTTTCTCAGTGTAAGTATACTCCCTATTGTGTGCATTTCGACAATATTAAATTTTCCAGGCTACAATAAGTTACAAGCTTTTCTTTTTGGAACAGTAAAGTGATATATGTATAAAGATGAGAAAAAATAGAACGCTTATCAACGAGACGTCTATTTAACGGTTTATCCAAGGGATAACCTTTTATTGCGAATCAAGGACCCTTTATTGCGAATATCGTTGTAATCATCACATCGAGCGTATCTCTTCTGGTTATCGTCGACGAAGAATTGCGGCGATACCTATATACACCCGATACCGGAACGGCTTGATCCTCGTGCAGATATGTGGCATAGGGATAGAGCGACGCCGGTCGCTCGTGTGTGTACAGCGATTGGTAAGCGGGTGATGACCTAGCCACGATCGGGCCATCACGTCCATGGCGTGCTCTGGCCATCCGTCGACTCGCTCCATATAATTTGGGGCGCTCACGTGACCCTGAAACGACCGGGGGTCAACGCCACATTTGTAATCTTCGAGACGCCGGCGCGACCTGTTCGCACGTTGTTCTTACGCCTATTACCTGTGCAGCGCGAGTGTACGACGAGGGCGACCCGATAGCGGCGATAGCGACACGACCACGTCAATTGGGGATCGACGAATCGTTGACGCTTGCCTGGGTCGATGTATACCTCGAGAGGCGAAACTATAATTCGCGCAGCGAACAAAATGATCTTTGCGATGTACACATTCTATCGGGGTTCTAAACAATAATTTAGTGAATGAGCAACGGTAGCACAATAACTTTTGCGTGAAACATTAATTATAAGTCTTTTATCGCAATGTAAAAGAACACCTAAAATGTATTTTTTATTTTTGTTGAAATAAACTTTAATCGGTAAATCCCTTTTAGTCATAACTGTTATCGATTAATATATTTAGCTAACACGCTAATAGTCATAGTTAACACACTATATATGTTTATTAATATGCAGAATATCATTATTGAAATTTATAGAGAATTAGGATGATATGTTAGTGTAGGACTTGACCACTCACACGCACACATTTCTTTTTTTCTTTAGTTAAAATATATAACTTGTAAAGATTGCAATTTGAAAATAAAGCCGCTTATCTTTATCTACGGAATGTATATATAATGTTGCATGTGCGCATTGAAATCACCAATGCGCGCGTTGAAATCACCGGTACGCGTACATGGTCCACGTTGCGCATACGATCACGCAGAGAGGTCCTCGGGGTGCCCGAGTCGCGCCAACCAGGAATCCTTGATCTCCGTAAGAAATAAGGAACGGATCGCTGGTGAGGACAGCAACAAAAGCGCGAGGAAAGAACCGTATGGTCACCCAAGAATTCCTCGGAGACCGTACCATCGCTCTATATATATTTCAACTAGACGGGGACATATTTCGAAAGGGCGTCCTATTTATTTATTTTATCCGCTTGTGAGAGCAGCACGGGGCAGCGCCGAAGTGGAGATTAAATTCTCCCTACATACTGTGACCGCGCGCGGGAGGGTTAAGTTATGCATCTCGGTCGGTCTCCCCACCCCGTTTCGTTTCCCCGAGGGGGGAACTTATCTTCGGGGAATCTCCCTCCGCTCGTACACTTACATACCCGCAGCGCGGTCCGAGAACCGCTGTTCACTGAGGGAATATCTTGCGGTCGCCTCGTTCGCATCCGTAAATCACGGATTAAATAAAATAGCCTACCCGCGAGAGTCAAATGAGATGTCAGCGCTGGGCCCACCGCCCTCGCCGAAACCCGGACCAAATTGCTCTCTCGTTGGCTCCACCGTCTCCCCCTTCCCCTCCCGTTTCTCTCTTTGGCGCTTTGCTGGTATACCGGTATGCGATGACGACACAGACGCATCCGGAGAGTCGCGCCAGGAACTCGCTGATCCGACTTAACGAGATTGGCCCACCATTTTTCGAGATGAGGAAACCGATGTCGGTCCTCCTTGGTTTAGAGCCGTAAATATAGTTGTCCAAGGCAGACTATTTGTTAGGTTGATAGGCCTATTGCCTACTCGAAACTTGCTACCGTCTTCTATTTAGTTTTTATTCATATAAGCTATCTTTTCTTTTTATCAAAGAAATAACTAATAAAATATCAAATATGAAAAATGTTTCGGCAAAGTTCTAAAGATCGCGATCGAGTTATATCGTGATATCGCATACCATAAGTTATTTAAGGGGGAATACCCAATTAGAAGCGCGAAAAAAAGGCAATTTTTGTGAATTTTTTTAAGGAAACAGATATGAATTATGGTATTGGTATTTTTTCTACATGAAAGTACACACTTTTAAGAATATGTTAAATTTTTTTTATTAAAAAATATTCAATATTGGCGGAGTATTCATGGGTTCTGTCGACTGCCGCAAAAAAAAGGTCCTCCGCGGTGACCACTCCAATTCATTTGTAATCATAAGAATCAAAAAAACCAAAAAGATTATTAAAATTGACACTATAATTTAGTCTGTCGTAGGGGTTTTTGAAAATATCGATTTTTGACAAAATGGCGGGCGTTTGAATTTAAGGGTTAGATTTTTAGGGAAAAATTCGGGTTTATTTTGCCGATAAAAAAAAAACTAAGTCACTTAAAAAAAAAATCCTACGACAAAGACTAGATAATTATGTATAGAATAACTCTATAAATTTCAAATTGATCGGTTCAGTGGTTGCCGAGATATTTTGGTCACCGATTTTTAACATGGTTTCGAGAAAAACGCGTTTGAAAATTGAACAATGAATAAATCGCGAAAATTTTTCAACTTACATAGAATCATCGATTCCAGGTCCATAATATAAGTTCTCCACCTTGCTTGGAATGCAAAAATTGAACAATCAATTTTTTCGAACTTTCTAATTGGGTATTCCCCCTTAAAAGTCGAGTTATTAATTAATCGTGTACAAGTATTGCTTGTCAGGAACGATTATACGCGAATCATCATAAGTCACGGAATTACGAGCTCTTGACGCATGTAAAGATGCGGTTCTAAAGCGAGCGTCTAAAGCGGGAAATGGTTCTCATCAAAATTACGCCATTATCAGCTAGGCCCCGTCAGCAACACGCGGCCGATCTCACGACGTACTCTGCACTCCGATTAAACGGCTGAAATTATATCTTCGAACGCGGCGAATGCCAGCACGTATATTTCGCGCGGGTGCGGGCGCGGGCGCAGACCCTACATGCGATCGACGATCGTTGCTCCGGTCACCGTGCGAAAGCTATTTCGCGTGAGCGCAACCTCACCCTCGCCGCGGCCGCGCTACACGGCAGCGATAGGCGAGTACCAAGCAGCGTGAGCCCGTTCGACGTAACGCTCACGAGTGGCGTGTAAGGACGATCGGCGTAGCGCTTGTTGCGAGACGGGGAGCCGCGTGTACTCGCAGATGCCTGCGGATACCTCGCGAGAGCCTCCACCGCTCTTCGTGCGCGATCAGTCTCGCTGTAATTGGAGCGATCGGCACTTGCTTTCGCACGGCGCACGGCGACCTTAGCCGGTGTCGATGAGCCGTGATGAGCCGCGTGATCCTGCAACCGCAAATTCTTTCTCAGACGTTCGGGTATGCTGTCAAAAGGAACTTTGTTCGATGTCGATAATTATTACAAGTCGGACGATCTTCGTGTCTTGTGTGACGCAAATCTGGGAGGCTCGATTAGATTAGAAAAGGAAATTATACTTGATTATTGGTATCTGTTTAGCGAAAATGCGATACGCTGGCTCTCTCTACATCAACTCGCAGACCCACATGACTGCTGGTAATAAACTCGTTACACGCCGCAGATTTAAACGCCGTTTGTGTACAGGTGAATTACATTCCGATCGGGGGACTCTTATTTTCGCATTACGAGGACAAAGATTACATTTATGTCAAATTACACGGACATGGCAATAATCTAGCTAGCCTCGGTTACGAAACGTCACACAGCTTCGCGAGCGGAGCGATGTCGAGCGATGACACGCCAACGCGCGCGTTGTTCTTACGCTATATCACCTCTTTCATTATATAACTCACAACCACCATCGCATTTTTTCCTCGTTGATCGTAAATACAACGCGCATTTTTCTCGCAAGACGTATCTCGACATGGGGCGACGTAAATCGTTCGATTCGCATACGAAGCAGAGGGAGGGAAAGAGAGAAAGAGAGAGCGACCACTTACTTGAAAATCTCGTATTCATATGTATCGTGGGAGAGCGCGAGAGAGGGACGGAAAGAGGGAGGAAGAGAGAAAGAGGACAAAAGAGACCTCTCCAACGAAAGCCTCTCCGAAAGCCGGGTCCGGTAAGAGTGAGGAGGATGGCAAGGAAAAACGACGGGAGTTACGAGGACGCCTCGTCGTAAAGATGAAGGCGCCTCCGCTCGTAGCTGCTCCCTTCGTCCGAGGACGGCGTAACCGTCCAATTGACTCCCGTATATACCGTGGAGGAGGCATGATTCAGCCTGGCCGACTACCATGCTCGCTACCGCCGACGACTCGTGATGCTCGTGACCCGAGAGCCTCCTCCGTATACGACGAGCCTCCTTTCGACGATCGATCGTCTCGTGCTACCGCTCCACGCTAAGCCGCGCTTAGGGGATTTCGCAGACTGATATGTCCGGCTCGCCTTTCGATCGTCGCAGATCGTCAAATATATTTAGCGGATCTCGATTTTAGTTCATCAGCTCAGCAAACAATCGATATTCCAATATTGTTCTTAAATACATTTTAATAAATTTCAGAGATAAAAAAAATGAGAATAATTAAATTATATGCTTTATAAATCTTCAGTAATATTTCAAATTTCTTTTTATATTGAGTACATTACGATTTTCTCAAATTATATATTTCTTTTTATCAACCTATCATTTATACTAAATATACTTTAAAACTTTGTATGGTATTTGGACGATCGTTTATCTGAGAAAAATCCGACTTCATTATCGTGAATCATTTTATTATCTTACGCTCGAAAAAATGTTATACTGTCAGGTACGATTTGCCACTGCAATGGAAATCCAAATCATCTTCCTATAATGTAAGATTTTAAGAAATAGGATATATAAGAAATATCTAAATTTCGTAGGAATTAACAATGTTTTGATATTACCCGCTGAAGCTTTCAGCTTTTAACTTAATTTGTCGATTAATCATACTATGTTTATTTATTGTTAAAGACACAGAAGTAAATATTAAATTTAATAAGTTTAAATCAATAAAATTATCATGATTTTCCAATTAAAAAAGATATCAATTTGCTTAAGCTCCGAAGTTGTTTTTAATTTTTCATGTAAATATATAAAAGGACACCTTTTAAACCCGTATTACCATAAATGTATGTACCTACATTTTCATTAAGTCTGTATATGACGATACACCGCGTTTTACGCCAATAAGAGGGCCAAGTTAATTTAACGAAAAAGTCGCTGTCATAAACCGGCGATTCGGCCGTTAATTACGCAAACGAGAATCAGCTAATTGTACGGAGTAATAACAACATCCTCTTTGGATGCAGCTGCCCGGCAGAAGATACGCGTCATATATGAACAAGTAGTTCACCTCGTGTCTCGGTGAATATTTCTTTTTCAGGTCATCGACAAGATTACGAAAGGGAAAACCGAAGTTACAAATCGTATTTTCGTCGCGTATTCATTGATCTTATCTCGCGCCAATGATCGGTATTTCTTGTTCTCGGTTCTAGGTAAATAAATTGTGCAGATTTAAATGTTTTATATATTATAAATTCTTTAGAGGAAGAGAGAGAGAGAGAGAGAGAGAGAGAGAGAGAGAGAGAGAGAGAGAAAGATGCGCGAGATCGTATAATTTTATTAATTAACTTAATCTGGCACGAAAATGCACGGATATATCGGTGTCAGGTTCATGCACATTAGCAACTAACGCTCACGCGTAATTATACGCTCGAACATCGAAATCAGGAATCGTCCTACCACCGCGTCTCATTTACCCTCGCGATGATGCCTGAAAACGTCACGGTTATTAACGATATTAACGCTCGCGCACCGCGAGCATCATCGATACGGACGGACGCCGCGGCGGCTCAAGGCGATGCAGAGAACTCGCTTGCGTTGCAAAATGCAGCCACGAGACGCGTGAGATTTCGCTTGCGGCTTTAATTACAATTTCCTCGGCGATTGTGTCTGGCAGCGTTCACGGCCCTTCGTTCGTTCACGGACGACGGTGATTAAAGAATTAAAGACATAAAATCACTTTACTGAATTTGTCCTAATTATGTGAGATAAAAAATTTATTCCGATATTTCTCTCTTCATTTTTACTTTAAGTAAGAAAAATTAATATTAAAGCTTTAATTTAGACTTTATATTACTCGCTACATAGTTTCTGATAGATCTATTTTGTCTACTATTAAAGTTTCTATTTATTCTACTGTTTTACATTTACATGCCTCATAGTGCACCAGATCATCTAATTACGAAAGAGCGAAAGAGCGCCTGCGGATGAATTAAATCCAACACGATACATTTACCAGTTAGATGCAGGCTCTTGCTGATTACGGCGTAATTGTGGGAAACTGCGATTATATGGGGGTAATTATTAATTGATAATGCGATTGCACGACGCGGCGTGCTGAGCTAAACTAAGCCGATCCGAGCTAAGCCGAGCCGAATCGAGCCGAGCTTAACTGTAGCGGTGGACCGCATCTGACGTGACGGAGCACGACGATTATGTCCGCGCGTATTTCACAGCGAACGAGGGAGGAAGGGTGGCCTCGCTCGGCGAGATTCGAATCTAACGGGACGTATATGGCGGGAGATAATGACGACGGTGATAATATCGATATTATTATGGGCTAGCGACGTGACGTTCGGGTGGTAAGGCTGCGGCGAGAAGAGGCCGCGCGGCGCGCGTGATCATGCCGATACAGGTGATGAAATATGCGCGATACCGGGCGAAGACACGCGTGAAAGCACGTGCAACGTTAATGGACGTAAAAACAAATTATGAAAGCGGCCAGTAATTAACCGTTCTTAATCGAATTGTGCAAAGCGGCTTGTGAAATTGTAGCATTAATCACCGCGGAATGGTTTTTTTTAATCTTCTCGTTCTCGGCGTGTTTACAGAATAGTGTATTATGAACGGGAACTTTTGGACAAAGGGCAAACAAAGACTGAAATAAATCTGAAATCTACTGACAATGAGAATTAAATAATGTGATAGATAATCTTCACGTATTTCTTCCAAAATGAGAGGATATTTAAAAAAAAATTGATCATATTTTTTTCCTGGTTCAAAACTTAAGTAAAATGTGATTATTTGGAGATAATCTAATTTTTTTCTTTTATACCAACGTGGAGTAGTCCGGGTTCGCTGACCGGCAATTGGATTGTTTAAGCGTTTGAGTTATTTAAAGCGATCATTAAAATTGATTACGAGACCGTTCCTCGTGAGCGTCCCACACGCCGCACAGGCGGCTAAATAATGAACGCAGCACGGTCTACCGCGTTACATTAATCAAAGGACACATGGATGCTAGCGGCATCCGTCGTATAGCCGTAAAAGATCAGAGGCAGCATAACAGGCGTTACCATTGTGCATTTTTTACTGTTCCACATTAAATAATCCCGATACTCATATTAACAGCGATTCCGCACATCCTTTATCATGATTTATCGAAAACTCTTTACAAAAATTATCGTCGTTTTTTTTTTACAAAGATAACGCTCTCTTACCTTTCATCATAATTGTGATTAAAATAAAAATAAGAAATTATATAATGCTTTGAGGGCATATCTTCAATATAATCTACATGAAATTATTAAAATTCTTTGTATCAGACTCGATCGTAATCAGACTCGGTTACGTAGAGTAAACAAAGAAGAAGCGTATCTGAAATCGCTAACGAGAAAATCAGATTAAAATCAAATCAGATTAAAAAATAAAAAATTACGCGCGTATGGATAAATGCACCGACTCTAACGACCGTGAAAGATTCGAGGCGTGCAAGATCCCACGATCGATCCCGTTTTTTGACTTTCGATCGCGCGTAATCGATCGCGCCGGCTGTCACGCTCGAATGAAGTCATTCGAGCTTATCCGCGTATCGCGCGTATATTAGCCGCGCTAGCGCCTGTTCTCACAGTCCGCCGTGGCCGTTGCTCAGATCCTTACTCGATCGAGTAACCCGTACTCATTCGTATTCCTATTCCTGCCCCTGTCCCGAACTCTGCACCAGCAGCACGCGCGCCTATCCATAAAATGCGAAACATGCGACCCGCGGCGCCATTGATGTCACGCGGAAATTGGCACGGTGAAAGCATTATCCGACCGAAGCGATCTTCGATCTTCTTCTATGCATATCCATCATCGCGCAAAGTTATACGAGACACGTCGTGAAACATTGCGGGCGTACGTCGCGCGAATAAGTGACGTTTCTTCAACGTTACCGCAGATGTTAATCGAATCGATTGTAGTAACGACAATTAATAAAAATGTGTAATTGTAAACCTGCGACAATTTTTAAATATTTGCTAATTCATAACTTTCTTTTCTGTATTTATATATAATTTCGAGAAATATCGTTATTTTAATATCGCGAATTAAAAATTAGTTAATAATCAATGATAAATCTGTTAATACAACTAATGCATTACTATTATAAACGTTACTCTATTATGATTAAGATACTATTACTTACATAAAAGATATAGATTATATATAGATATTAATAATACACAATATTACTATTATCAACATGATTTCATGTGCAATTTCACGACTTCTCCATGGCCGTTTTATTTTTGTGGGATTAAGACGATCGAATAGCGTTCCCGTAACGAGACGGAGTAACATTATCTGGCTCTACGATCTCGAGGTGAGGAAAGATGGGTGAGCGATATCCACCGATTCGCCGAGCTCGTAAAGATAGCAGAAATTTATTGACCGTTCGATCTTTAGTCGCGATTGAAGCCGATCGATCGGCATTCGCATTGCGCGATATCGCTTTCACGCACTTCGGACTCCAAGAGAAAATCCAAGATCTCGTTTTTCGTTAATCCGCATCTTTTCGAAGATGTCTTTTTCCCTTCTCAGTGTATGTTTTGCCCGTCGAAAATGTGAGAGAGAGAGAGAGACCTGATTTCGCCCGCCCACGAGTAGAAAGTTTCTTCATTCCTTCGGCCGTTATACGTATATGTATGTGGGAAAAACTTTACAGAAAAAAATATAACTGTCGCTTTGTGAAAATTAGACCTCTATGAGCTGTCGCAAAAAAATGTATACGATCTTGGAAAATAAATATATATTTTTTAATTAGTCGGAGTTTAAGAGCCTCGCACGCGGTCCGCGCGCACAAGACCATGCATAATCCGATACGTCCCAGCAACTGCATCTACTTTCTTCTTTCTACCTGTTGTTCGTTCTGTACTCGCTGAGCTGCATGTACGTGGGATATCCAGTACAGACGTATACCGGCAATCCGCTTGATCTCGTGGCAGATGTGAAGATAAATCTTTTATTTTGATTCGCGTTGTCCCGTTAGGATAAGCAAATATTTATATCTGTATGAGCTCGAGCGATAAGATCTACGGTTAAGCAAGCAAAGTGTAATATACGATAGCATCGAGATAATTAGGCTTAATTATTATAATTAGTTACGTACATGTACTACAGTTTTAAAATCATTTGCTAGGAGATAAAAATGTGGAAGGTCTTCGTATGAACTGTGTATAGATGCATATGGTATGCTTGTGCGTATGTCTTCTGATGAATGCATAGAGAGAACCCGTGGCATTAAAGGTGAAATGTTTTTCTAAGTCGAGAAGAACGGCTATTACTAAAGAGATCCATACGATCGACCGAATCTGAAATTCCAGCGTATTGGCTGGCGATAAATCAGCGACAAATAGAAATGTCGCGTCTCCATTAAATTTCTTGTCCATGCTCTTCGCTCGACGCTCATACCGTCGCGTTGCGACGGTCTCGCTTTTGAAGACTATTATCTATCCAATAAAATTTATAGTCGATCGCGGCCTTGGATTTTAAACTGTATTGTGCAATCCCAGATCGGTAAGATACTACGTCGCATCGTTTTTTTTTCACCGATCTTTTTCTTCTTTCGAAACGCTCTGCCACTTATTTTCACAAAATATGCGGAATACCGGTCCAATCCTGCATTACTTAAAACGGGGAAAAAAGAGAAAAAATTGCACGCCAACGCCAAGTAATCGACGGTCATTGATCTTGGCTGCAAAAAGTTATTTATTAACCTGAGTATTAATTTACAGGTCCAGCTACAACATTTGGCAATCATCGAATTTTTTCAAGATGTGCATATACGTTGCAGCGTTGGTATCATTACATAATTACGAAACGCATAATTCTCTTCGCACATGGATAAATAATCTCGCGCGGAATATCTTGAACATTTATTTTTAATATGCGATTTACTTGTACTGAAAGAAACCGAACATGATATAATAAATAATAAATTGTTTTATCATCTAATATAATCGGCGAATTCTTCTACCTATTCCACACATATACAATTGTTTTCTTAATTATTCATTTTTGTCTATCCATTATCTTGTGTAATACGAATTTTACATTTATAATTTTAAAATTTTTATAAATTAATAAACAAATAATCGACAAATTACTTTCCAAAATAAAAAGAGTTTTCCTTTAAAAGGAATAAGGCATGTGCTGTAATTGATAACATACAACGTTAATAATTATAACAAGCAGTAGCTATTTAATTGCTTTATTAGCACCGACAAATTACACGCGACCGCGGCACGTCACCGTGGCAGGAGTGCTCATTAAAACGTAACGATTCCGCCGAGACTGCATCGCGATATAATAATTAGCAACAATTTGTATCACTGTTATTATACCATGACGAGGTTGTCTTCGGATCATTTCTGCTGATCCATATTCGATAAAATGCGCGAGAAAATAACGTTTGAAACGAAGAGAAATTAGAAGCAATCAAGAAATGTTTGTTTTCACCGAAAGCTTCGCGCGAAGGAAGATTGAGGCAGCTCTCTACGACCAGATATGGTGTTGTTTATGAGGTTGCGACCAGGAAAGAGACGCACGTGGAACTTGTACTTTCATTAAAATGTATATTCAGACCTTTTTTTTTACTACCAATGACTCTATCATACTAAGTTAGCATGTGATTATGCAAGTCGATCCTTTGGGATTTATACGCGATATTTATTACTAATTAGAGAATATTTAGTCCTCGTGAATAATCATTAACATCTCATTAAAATGATTCACGTGTGCAAGAATAAAAATGTGAGCAAAGTTCAACAGTATTTCAGCAAATATTGTTGAAATACTATTCATTGAAATGGAATGATAATTCGTGCTATTCGAACTTAGAGAGAAGTCAACGATGCGTGCGTTTTATGACAACTTGAAGAAAAAACTCTTAAGTCGTATTAATCTTCTAATGGTACAGAGCATGCAGAAAAGAGGAGATCTCGCTCGCGTGCAGAACGTGCACCGGCTGTTGCTGCATTCTAGATTGAGACGACTCTCGACCAACCTCGGATACCGGGGGGCTTGTTTACGAGGCCATACAGCCACTGATATTTACAATGATGTCGCGTATGTGCACATGTAAAATCATTGCGTCACGATCCTGCGCGGACGCCCCACTGGCTTTACGCTCGACATCGACATACATCTCAGCGTTGCATTCATGACTCCGGTCGTTGTCCGAAACCAGTAAATCGACACTGAGCTGAGATAATTATGATGCCCAATACAGAAACTTAAACAATAAGGCGATGCTTTTTTGCTCATGTGCATTTATTCTTATTTATATATAATTATTATTTATATTGTGTAAAATGTTAGTGCTTTTTATTACTGTATAGTCTACATTTTGTAGTCGTTAATATGTCTGCGCACCTATCATCCTTTTATTATTCATTCTTGCTATATAACAAAATAGCTAACAAGTCGCTTTAAAATATGAAGCTTGCTTCGCGAATTGTGCAATTGCACTTGATTTCGAACAAGTTTTCTATTAAATGGAAACGGATGTTCTGGTTTTTTTTTTAAATGTAGTACGTAAAAAAATAAGAGTTGTAACCAGGAATTAAAGAACAGATCGTTCGAGTTTCTCAACAGTGCTTATTTTCCACGTGTTCTCTCACAGAACTAGATTTTATTGTATAAGATTATAAGGAACGAGAACATTTTGCTTTGAAATTGTACGCATTGCAATTAAAGAAATCGCAACTTCTTTTTGATAGGTAAAATGCTAAATAGTCATTCGTAAGAAATTGTGAATTTATTAAGATATTGTAAAGGTCACGAAGCAATTTCTCATGCAAGAATATTTTGAAAACTTTTTGTAATAATAGTAATATTTCAATAGATCTGAAAGAAATACAATACAATACACTAATTTATATATCTGTCATAAGACTTTCAAAATTGATGTTTATTATTTGTGATAATTGTGTGAAAAACATTTCTTGGAAAAAAGTATGTTATAAATGAAGTTGATTCTAGAATTTTATTCCTGGTATATTTTAGCGTTTACTCAGTCAGTAAAAAATTACCACCGTAGACGGATAAATACCGCACTTTTTCCACGAATTCCTCTTACGTTAGTCCAATATGTTGCAACGTATTTAAAATATGTGCGACATGACATAGCCAAGAAGCGAGCACGGAGATACAGATATTTGCGTGAATTTGTTAAGACCTTAAATTAATATCAAAAGGAGTAGAAATAAGACGACAACGGCGAAGAGGAGCGGGAAAGTGCGCAAGAGCGTGCGCAGGGGCGAAGATTACCAGGCGATCGAACTGGCATATTTTCTCCGGACGTAAAATCCAAAGGTAGAGATGTAATTTTATGCAAAAGAGTCGAGACCTCACCAATCTGTGTTGCCAGGTCCAGCAAAGGAGGAGAGCAGGAAACTTGGACGGAGTGATGTACGTTACGTACGGCGAATACCGGCAAAGGTATTGAGGAGAGAGAGAAAGAAAGAGAGAGAGGAGGAGGCAAAGAGAACCAGGCGGCTTCTGGAGAACGAAAGGAGCAAGTATGGTACGGGGACGTATATGTGTATATTTCGCGAAGGAGAAGCGCGGGAGGAGCAACGGGAGCAAGTAAGAATTTACTCCGAACTCTCGACATAACGGGTAGCAATGTAACCAGATCACGACGAGAACCTCGGGTCTGCCTTTCGCGGAGCGACGAATGCGGCGAGACGCGAACGGCGGTGCAGGTATCCCGGCGATACGCTATTGTGCGATTATTAACAATTACAATTGATTTAGCATTGTTCTATGCGCGCGCGGCGTATTATTCAAATTTATTCAAATCGATGCCACTGTCGATCGAAGGCTTACCTTTCCTTCCGATCGCCGCGCGACTCGCGGCTATGTAATGCCGAACGCATGCCGAACCGGGCATTGACGACGATCAAGCATATTGCTTGATGATGATAAGCGATGATAAACACATGTAGTTTTGAAGGAAAGATCCATGGCCACACTGTACGATCGATATACGGCGAGCGCACGTGATAATACGTCGAGGGTGTCGATGGACCGTTATCTGTGTTAGGGGACTTATTAATTTGCATGCGGATCTTAACCGGAGAAGTCTGTCAATCCGCTCTCGCCCGCTGTCGACCCGTATATGGTAGAAGCAAGTTGCTCCGCCGCTGCTGTCCCATCGGACGAAGGTACCGACAACGGGACGCATCGAAATACACTTTATATCATTGTGATATAATCCGGCGTCGTTCGGCTCTTATAAGGATTCACCCCGCAGAACGCTTTTATCCGCTTTCACTTTTCGCGCGCTGATGGAAAAGGAACTGCGAATTGCTTAATTTGCACGGATTTTTCATGGCGGGAGACCGCGAAAGAAGGAACGTTTGTTACCTTTTATATCGCGCTCGTGATACGCTCAATTTACGTGATATCTCCGCGTGAGAAGGCATTACACTTAAAAATATAATTTATTTTACATCTTAATTTGTCTCGGGGGCCCGGGAACGCTACACTTTTTACAACGTTATGTATATGTAAGTATGCTTTGTTGAATCTTACTGTAATGTTCAATGAAATTTCGTGCTTACTGACAATGAGTGTTACAATACGTACAAGAAAACGAAGATATTAAATATATTATATAGAATTTAAGAGATAAAGAAGTTAAATTTCTTAATTTACTTTTGGAGAGGAAGAGGGAAAGAATTGCACCATTTTTTTAGTTCCTTCTCTTCCTCTAATTTCTCCCTCGTGGCGAACGATTAAGCCGCGCGGCGTTTAATAGTGACTCGTGTATCTGACACCAATCACGTTCGGTCGACTCGAGTCTCGCTCGATTAGATGAGTCATTAATGAAGGTTGTGTGCATTGCGGCATACGCCATTCGTTCTCCGTGCACACCTACGAGCACGTTAGCACGTATGTCCGCGTGTATAAACACGCGGCCCTACGTGTATACCCATACAATCCTCTCCATACGTAATCTCGACATTCTATCGCGAGCAGATCGCGGTACCTATCGCGGATTGCTTTCCGATACTGTAACTACTGCACTAGTGTCGCGGTGCTTTCGAAAGGACGTCGACGGCGCGGCGGAACGCGTGGTCGGTGCGAACGTCTGATCTCATTCCTAGATCAAGGACTCCTTTAATCGCTAATCGATGCTCTAGTTCGATGAACCCTTGATAGAAAAGAGTAGCTAGAAGATAGATAGATAAAGCTTTATTAATGTCCGCTGAATCGAATCGACCATGAAAGCAACGTACGATTGCAATCAAGTCAATCATTTTATAGAAAGTGCGAGTCGCGATATTAGAAGTCAATAAACTGGAAAAAGCCATAAACTAACTTTTTATCATGTAATATAAAAATATGTCAAAATAATTTTTATAAGTTTACTGCAATATTTCCTAAACAATATTAAAAAGATCTTTCTACTTGTTGAATTCTGTAGAGATGAATGAAATAAATTCTATGTGTAAATTTATTCTGCTATTTTAAACTGTGAGATTATGTAAATTTCCACGTAATAGCATTAACTCATATTTCTGTTAAACAGATTTTCTCAATATGTTTTTCCATACGCATCATTATCACTTATCGTAATTACAGCTTTTGGACTTTGGGCGCTAACTAGTTGAGCATTAATGAAACCACAACTCACTTATTTCTCAATATATAATTCCGTGAGAATCCACTAGGTGTAGAGTTATATTGATTCTTTGTATATTGTGATTTGCGGTTATAATGCGACAATCGCTAAGAAAAGATTCATACGTACTTTGCTATTTTTGCCTCAGTGTAGGATGATGCGTTTATAAACACAAAGAATAAATTTGAGAAAATTATAGCCGCATATGCAAAATTTCATACATATGTATGACGCTTATCGCAATTTATGCGTTTGATATTTGTTGATTGGATCATAATACCTTTAATACAGTGATAACCATTTGGAACCAAAGCAGAAGATCACACGAGTTTTCGAGTCGCAATTGAGTCAAATACCAGAAAGCAACTTTTCTCTCTCTCTCTCTCTCTCTCTCTCTCTCTCTCTCTCTCTCTCTTTACGTGCTTCAAAGAAGTGTCCCACCTGGAGCGACGAGGTGCCGTGTGCGATGCCCTTATCCGACCGAAATATACTTTCGCCACTTACGTGAATCCCCGCAGGCTCATCCTCCAGTCTGATATCCAACGCGATGTCCTCTTTCTCTCTCTGTCTGTCACCTGACGCGTCTGATGCGTGTACACGTATCGTCCCCGAGCCTCTCTCCGCTTTTGGCACTCCTTGCTTTTCGGTGCCGCGACAAATTGGAAATTACCCTCTCGCGCGCACGGTCGCCGTGAGATTGAGATTAATTGATTTTTTCGACAAGCGAGAGCTCTCACTGCTGCCCACGGACGCTCCGCTTTACCATTTTCGGACGAAACCTCACGATCAAGATCGTGAGAACCGTGATGCGCGCGGGGAGCGTTAGAGCGCCTCAGGAGGAAGAACGAGCAAATCGAGACGAAGAAGCTTCGCTTTCCTCGCTTACCGGATCTCGCCGCCGCGCCGCGCGCCGCTCGACGATGTTGCGTCACACGCCGAAAGTTTCGAGATGAGCGCTGCCGATGGCCGGAATAATAACGACACGAGGGAAGCGAGGAAAAAGGGAATAAAAATTGCAGAAGCGACGCGGGCGGCGCACTCCGTCGACGCTTGTAATTGCTCGCCGCGCCGAAATTGGACCGGTCCGCTTATTCGCGCGCGGTCTACGAGAGCGTTTTATCGGGCAGGGGAAGGAGGAACGAACGCATCGGCGACGTGATGCGTAAGATTGGCTGTTGGGTATGCCGGGATAATTAAGCGACCGTTTGAATTAGTCTCGGCATCAATCTTACTCAACGCATGGCTCGATCATCGATGACGTTTCCCGCGACGCCGCCGCGCGTGAAAGAAGATAAATGCTCACGCGCCATGGTGATCGGCGTCGCGAGAAAAATCTGCGGAAAGGTGTTAATCGTCGTCCGTCGCTGCCGCGTGCAGACGTCGATAGCGCAAGATCGCCTCGCAGCGCGACGATTCACAGCCACGATCCTTGTCTACGTCCTCGTATTGTGCTCAAGTAACGGGCGCTTCTCTATTAAGGGCAGAACTCTTTTAAGGAAGACTTCGTCTGACGGCAATATATTAAGGCGCGGGGCGCGAAGCACCACTTTAAAAGACTCCGAAGCGAGTTTTAGCGTCGAGAGCGGCGCATAGCCTGCGGCCGGTTATGAGATGGTAACAGTGCTGCTGGTAGTTGTAACTGAACGAGTAATATAGGGGCGCTGCTCGTAACTCATAAGCAGGATTATTAAATTAATACGAGCGGGCCCACCTCGCGCGCAGCTCGCCGCGAGAAGAGGTAACCACAGGTTTTCCCTGGTTATACGTCACTAATGACATTGGCCGGTCGTTTAGACGCTAGGAAAGGCATGCGCGAAAACGAGCGCATCTGCAAGATCTCGGACGAAACGAGCGTCTTGATTGCCCCGGGTACACTTTTTGCAAATGTATATTGATTATTTATTATTATGCTCTGCTACGAAAGAGACTGTCACAATTCATGAACTGTTACTTGAAAATAATATTTATGATAATAATCATTCAATCAATTATTTTTAGAATTGTTAAAAAAAGAGGAACATTAACACTTGCAATTTTTGCATGGAATAAGCAAAAATAACTTCATGACTAAAGTATGAACTATGACTATGCATATGTTAAAAAAAAAGTAAAATATACTTATGTATATATATATATATGTATATATATATATGATTAATGAAGAAAGTAATGAAGGAAGAAATTAAATCTTTTCTAAGGCTCAATTTTGCATGGACGTTCAAGACTCGTCACACGTTTCCCGATGTTCACGGGGGTTCTGCGCAAAACCGGTCGCGTTTCCGTTCATTCCGCTTTTCGCACCTGTCGCGGGAGTCGCGGAATAATCGTGCCGATGCACATCTTCCCAACGAAGGCATTAAACATTAATTGAAATGTCACTCCCGCCGCGACATTTTCACTCGGTGATCGCCGCGCACGCGAGCCAGCACGGTCGATCGCCCCATGCTAGTTCGATTTGCGCGGCTCGCCGCCGCTGTATCACTTCCTGGTACACCTTATTAAACTGAAAATTAACATAGCAGGAGATATGGTCTAAGAGCGAGGACCCGTGAGCTCTGCTTCGCACCGAGGAAGCATCGTTGCGCGGGCGCACACGCGCGGTCACAGCCTGAGAGAGGAATCGTGCACCGCCAGGGGGAAATTTATCACCATAGAAGCAATTAATGGGATTTTTCTTCGTGAGCCCGCACGGATCCGCGACTCACGATCGCCACGCGGTCGCCGCTCTATGCATCGTGGTCACGTCTTCTCTCGCGAGCGACCTGTATAGCGCACCTACCTCGCCAGAGAGAGAGAAAGAAAGAGGGAGAGACGGGGACGAGCCCGCGTATACATCCGCTTATGCAACGACCCGTCGTCGAGCGAGATATTAAGGCCAGTGCGAGAGAACGCCCGACCGACGAAATCGTCTCTGCGATCATTATAACGCTCTCGGATAAACACCGAGCGCGCTAGACTTTTAATCGCGCCGCGCCGCGCACCGACCGGCGTGATCGCCGTTCTCCGAATGAGGATACGTCGCTCGAGGGAGAAATCGCTGTGATTATTGTTTAGAAATAAGACGGAAAGAATCAATTTATTATGCCTCGATCAACGGGTCTCGCAGACAGCGGAACACTCGAATGATCAATGATTAAATGACAGCTTACGCTTACCCCTGCATGCCTATTGGACGCACGGATACATTCTGTATACGCACAATCGCTCCAGGTAGTTTGCTTCCGTTCAACGGGGTGGTTCGTAAATCTCCATTCGTTCGTAAGATAATCAATGCGTTTTAAACGAACTAGATATTGACCACTTATGTGAGAATGTTGTATAATGTATGTAATATCAGTAATTTTTCTTTGTAATATGTTAATAAATTGTTAATATAGGTATGTTAATAACGTCGCGAAGATATTATTCGAACAGCATCAGAGAAATGCGGCTATTTGTAAACTATATTTTCGTCTCGGTTATTTCTTAATGCCAAAGAGGTGGTCCTCGATATTACAAAGTTTCGATCCCGCGTTTTTTAAAGACGACGAGCAATCTCGCTACAAGCGAGAAAAATGATCGATCCGATAAAATAATATCAAGATGATTGAGAGATACGCACGTGGACGCTCGCGCGCGTATATAGGTGCACGAATATCGAGCAATCTTGGAGCGATAGCGGTTCCGACGCTGTCGACTGAGTTTGACGTTAATTGACTATAATTACGGGGCAAACCGCTTAATTAGATGGACCCGGGATCGACAGAGGCGCCAATTCCGAAATTTATCGACCCGTTGGTGGAGGATCACCGCTTGCCGCGATTGAGAGAGAAGCGGGAGGATGAGCGAGGCAAGAAAAAAAGATAAGGTAAAGAAACGAAGAAGAAGAGGATCTTTCGCGGCCAGTTTGACCGCTATCGCATCTCGCGATCTCACAGGAGTGCTAACCGAAGCAACGCCGACGTTAATTAACCGATGCTGTCGCTAAAACGCACCCTTGCATCTTATGTCGCGCTCTGCGCGATCGCCGATCGGGCACGGGTCGTACGCGACGAGGCACACAATTTTTGCATACGCAGAACAATCTTTTTCAAGCCTCGTCGCCGGCCGATATCTGCCGTTCGAATCGGCATGCACGGGATCCTCCAATGCGCCGTTCGCAATAGAGAATATTACAAAAAGAAACTTCAATTCGCGTAAAACATTAATGTCACTTTACAAGAAATAATTTCAAGAGAAGGTATTTTAATAAAATAAAACATAATTCACTCACCCTATGATTATTCTGCTGTCGCCCGATGCTTCCCAGGTCTTCTCCTCTTCCCTTTGCTCGTTGCGCTCAACACTACACAACACAAAAGAAAACACGGTTAATTACTATACACGTATTAATCAAATAAATGGGATAATTACACAGCACTTAATACGATCCTGGTATTAATTGCACACGACATATACTTTACTTTGTATGTTTACAATAAGAAAAGAACCCGAAAAAGTGTGAAGTTCTATGATCTGCTCGAATCTCGCAAATCATTACATCTCAAATGACGATTGATTTTAATAAATCATAAATAATATATAAATTAAGTTATGCTGCACTAAATTGATAGATATTAAAATAATTCAAGCTGTGTACTTATTAAGCAAATGCATCGTGAAAAATAATTTAAAATTTCTATTTTTTTGCCTCGATTTTTATTTTAAATAGGTAAATCACGTAAAAAGTTTACTTCAATAATAATTGTCGTTTTGATATGTTAACATTCCTTGTTAGTCGTCAATGTTAATTAACAGCATAGAGTGATAATCATTAATTATTTCATAGCAAATGTTCGCGTTAGCTTTTAGTGTTTAACATGATGGTGTTCCGGAAGATAATAACGACAGAAAAACAAGCCATTTATTTCAACACAATCTTAATTTCATTAAATTTTATACGAGATAATAACGATAATTTAAAAATTCTTACGTGTAGACTCGAATGAGTGAATTAAAGATATCCAGCACGCTCTCACTAATTCTCAAGCTAACACGCAACACATAATAGTCGATCATCTCTAGTTTTTCGAGCTGATAATCGAAAATAAATTTTTTTGTAGTAATATAATCAAATATAATCAAGTTCAGTTGTCATTCATAGAATTGATAGGAAGTTTTACAATCAGTATTTCGTCACAAATCATAGCTCGTAGATTTAATGGTCATCATGGTTACGCAACTCGTCACGCAAAATGCTAATGACCCGCCTGCTCCACTTGTGTGTCTTCTTTGTAAGCGTGATTCCGTATTAGTAAAGCGCGATCAGGAAAATTCTCGTGACATTCAACCGATCCCCCGCTCGGAAAGAAGCGGAATGACGATCAATCGATGGCGCGACGGCAATGGTCGGCGTGCAGTTGCGTCGCCTCATCGTGGACTCGATCGTCTCGCAACGGCTGGAACTCGCAGCTGTCAGAGACAGATACCACGGTTAAATGTCACTACAAGGTTTGCTTAATCGAGGGATTGGTTCACACGGACTCATCCCGTTCCGTTTCCCCGGCCAGCTAACTGGTGTACGAGCGAGCCATTACCGTCACGCGATCTTGGCGGGATCGTTTGACGTCCGGCAGCAGCGGGTGCAGGCCAGCCGAGGTCGTGCGGTACTAAAAGGGATCGGCAGCGCGTCGAAAAAAAAAAGTAGAAACCGGGAAAAGGTTGGCCGCCGGCCGCTTCCTCGATCGCGAGTGCAAGTAAATACATCGAACAAATGCAGTACTTATTGTTGCATGTTCAAAAAATTTTTTCCAGTTGTTTATAGTTTATATAATTAGCTCTATGTGCCTTTATATAACTCCACGCTAATTTCCTGAACAAAAAACATTATTCTTATATTTCATAGAAAATAAGATTTGAAGGGCAAATTGGAGTTATAATTTCACTTATTTTAAAATTCGCTTCTATATAATCTACTTTTATATTTTTTCCAAATTTTAAGTTTTCGCTTTTACCGTTCTACTCGGTCTCCACAATGTTCAAATATTTCACATTCAAAAGTAATCTCTCCTGAATGTTTGCGATCGTTTAACAGTTCCAATTATCGTATTGCTATGCGGTATCTCGTGCGATCATTCGACTTTCATTCCATGCGATTCCGAGCACGCCATCGATGACATCCACGTGAACATCGATGTACGTGAAGGACGACGGACCCGTGGTCATCGTGTAAAACGTCGGGACGTCATCTATTTTGACGATTACAAGACTCGAGGAGAGTTCCGCCGGTCTCGCGCGCGCGCAACAAGAACGAACGGAATACGATCGTAGAGCCGCCGATCACGCCGATCGCGGGGCGAGTCACCACTCCTACAGGTGACTCACTTCACCACTCACTCACTATTCACTGACACGCTCGAGGCAGCGGCGACGTATCTCTTCGCACACGCGCGAGAAAGAGAAGAAAACGAGCGCTTCCCACGTCCCGAAACTCTCTCGATTGCTTTTCAATTCGACCCCGCCCCGGGCGATGTTGTTTCTTGTCGGTCGCTGGACCATAAATCGATCCTACTCACCCGTAGATTCGCGCGAGTGCGCTCGCGCGCGTCGATCAAAATCCGACAGATTGCCGCCGAAAGATCCGTAATTCGCGAGAGCTCCGAATAGTTTCGACTGATCTCTCTCGATTACGAACGACACAGCCCTGACCTTCGCACTCTATCATCCCGTTTCACGATGACTAGAATCAATCATTATCGCCGTGCAAAGAGAAATTTTGCAAGGAGAAATTTTATATGTGATTATCATTACATTAAACAGCTGTAAACTATGTCTTAATCTCTCGTTGCTTGTCGCTCGTATAAGAGTTTTATATAGAAGCAGCATGTGCACATTTCCATTGGAGTCAAATGAAGTTATGAATCTATTCTATGCGTTATAAAACGATAAACGATTAATCTCACAATCAGTCACTAATCTAATGTTTGTACTTTTTTAAAAAAACAAATGGCTTAACAGTTTCGATTTCGACAATATGATTTTTACGACATATTATGATAGGTATGAGTAATCAATTTTTTGTCAAAGATAGAAAAAAGTAGAAAGTGGCGAGAATAGCGATAAAATTGATCCTCCCGCGTTTACCATCGATCGTCGCTTATAATTTATTAAGGGGATCACGGCGGGAACGGTCAAGGACCCCGCGCTCTTCAGGGCCGTGAAAGTTCCTTGAGAGCCTAGACTTGAGAGGTGCATCATGAGAAACTCAAACGGGGTCGTTGCAGATGTGATCCTATCGATTCGATGGCTACCGTACTGCCACGTCGCCTTTAGCCACCGTATGTAAAAGGAAAAGAGCGATAATGAAGATCTATATAGGGATTAAGAAACGGGACACTTTGATGTGCTTCGCCCTAATCTAATTCATGTGATCGTCGTAATCTATATCTCACCGTTATCATTTACAGCTAAAATAATAAGTTTTCTTATATTTTATGCATAGAGATATTCTTTGTATGCTCAAATGATTGTTTGATAATTTTTGGAGTAAAGCTCCGTTTATCGCATTGCAAAAGAAAGCTTACGGTGCGTTTTTGCAAATTTATTATTGCGATATACGCCGATGCAATCAGTAAATTAATAATGTTAATTGTTGAATTTCTATACAATCTAAACCTCGCTCAGAAGGCGGCTACGTCTATTGGCATGTCATAAATCTCATGATTGGAATTACACACTGTTATTACATTAATCATCCTTACTTAATCCCGAGCGCACTTCTGTATCGGCGGAATTATCGTAATCCACGATTCTCGGACGATAAACGCTTAATGCCAACGTATAGTCCAGGTATTGTAATACGTATATCAAAAGTGGAACTCTGGGCTGCTTACGATCGCGCGAACTTTCCGACCAACATCAGCCGGCCGATCTCACGATCTTACCGGGCGATTGTCGGGACACGATCGACCTTGGTTAAAGGCAGGTATAACGTTATGCGGCAACTGGCGAGGAGTTAGGAATCCCGTAATCCGCGGCATCTTTACCTTCGAAGACCCGGAGGGGGTGGCGTTATCCCTGGATCTTCGGCGGCGGCGATACGGGCGCTAACAAACCTCGCGCGAATAAAACGGACGTACTGAAATCGTGCGCCTTAAAGTCGATAACTGCCTATGTCCCACGTAAGCGCGATAATACCGCATTAATCGCAATAACAATCAGTATACATTTTTTAAAGAAAGCCCTTATTTCCTTTCAAAAAAATTATGTGTCATAAATGTTTTATTAAAGAAAGAAGTAAAGGTTATATAGAAAAATATTTAACGATATATTTGGAATCTAAAAAAAGAAAAGAGAATATACCAAAGTGTTAATTATATTTAATTCTATTGTAATTGCCTGTACACTATAATTGCAATCATAATGCAAACTTTATACCATCCGAATTATTACTCTCGGAATTATCATATTTTAACGCACTTCTTCAGCAATTGGTTTTACAATATTTTTTCTGCCTGCGTATATATGTAACGTATTATTTTATCTTGCGACGCGGCGCACAAATCACAGACTCTCCCCGCGTCGAACAGATGAAGGCAGAGTCTCCGAGAAGCGCGCGGAAGTTCCACGAAGCCGAAGACAAAAGGAGCGCTCGCGTTGCGTCGGAGCAAACCGCACGCATGTCAATGCTCCGGCAATTAAACCTTGTTTGGCGCGAACGCCGTGCCGTTTTGTTGCGCTCGTACTTTCCGCTTGCCCTGTCTGTCCGCCAACGTGAAAGTACTCGCAGAAGCGCCGCGCTGATTTATTTCTGCGGCTTCTAAACAACCGCTCGGTTTTTTCGTGAGGATCCGTCGCACGTACCTGCGTACCTATCTGTGATGAGCCGCCAACCCCGTTCGTCGTCGTCGTGTTCTTCGTGATAGTCGCGCCGACCGAGGTCACTCGCGAGCAAACTGGAGCAGCTTTTTTATATACTTCCAGACGAAAGTCCGGAAGACGAGGTCTTTTATGTATACGTCTGACGTGACCGTCGATGATGTAAAGAGTGATGATTTTTTTTTGGCCATGTGTCAACCGTTGTTGGATTCTGTCGCGATTAAATGGCGATTTATCAGCGACGTATTGCCGACAGTGATCGATGCGCGACGCTCTAAATCAGGTCGTGTCCCGAAATGGTCCGACGCCGAACCTCGACGTCGCGTCGCGTCGGCCTTTTGATCGACGGCATAGTCGACCAAACAGGATATCAATAAATTTCGTTGATTACGCGTAATTACAACAAATACGCATTCATTTGCATGGAAAGGTTACATTGGACCGCTGCCGCTGCAGGAATGAGCGACGTGTGCTATATTCCGTCGCGGCGTAATTACCGTGCGATGCCTAATTAGTAATTAGCCGGTATTTCGCTCCTTGAATAATTAATAACAATTTATTAATAACCGTGCAGAGCATTAAACTTGTCATCTTGCGGCGAAGACCGGGAGAAGATCCACGAGGGGATCCCGAATCCCGCCGACACGGTCGCTTATCGATATTGTGAGAGTATCTGGAAGGCAGACGCGCACGAAATTTCTCGCTGCCGACGGCAGCTGGCAGGTGAGCGACTTTCAGATGCTCGAGAGTACCATTAAATTCCTTCCCGCGGAGACGTGTGGCGTATCGAGCTATGTTGACGATCAGGCCGCAGCGGATCGGGTCCCCGGAACGACAAAAAACTCGATGAGAAGACGACGGTTTCACGCAGCACACGAATGAAAAATTGACATAGCGCGAGCGCGCGTCGCTAAGCGGAGCGGATACCGTGCGTAACGTCGTTGTCGTTCGAGAGCATTGCGTACGGTCTCGGCTATTAGCTGCAATTAACCGTGACGGCCCCGGCATTCCCCGCGGATTTATGTACTAATTACGCTAATTAATTTATCCCGCTGTGCTGATGCCGCTGCGTTCGCATGGGTCCGATTCTTGCACTCTTCGGCATATCGGTCACGACGCACTAGATGCGCGATTGACGCGGCTCGTGCTTCGCGTTCTTCACATTACATAAGCGTGACATAGCTTAAATTTCGGCCCATAATTAGAGAAATCTAGTCAATATTCGAGTGTTTTCAATTGTGTGATGAAGAATTAGTATTTCATTTAATACATATTCATATAACTCTAATCAATGTACACAGAGAGAACGGTTTCTTTGAATTTAGTAATCCTATTTGTTTGATTGAATTTCTTTCATTGAAACAACAATATGCTTAGACGAAATAATATGTTTTTGAATGAAAAATTTTTGTGTTTAATCCAAGAAAACTCTATTATTTAACGGAAAAGACACTATTATTTGAAGTAATATCTCCCAAATAAATAATATATTATTTAGTTACAATAAATGTAATAAGCGTTTCACCGCTAGGCGTCGCATGGCCTGTGCATTCTCTCGAGTTCAAGATTCAGCACCGACTAGTATAAAGGGAGACCCCCTACGGGACCAAGACCAAACCAGATATTTTTAGGCGCTAGTCGCCTCAAGTAGTAGCGCCTATATTTATATATGTAGCAGTCAACCGACTACCACATATATCATATATAAATAAATAAATAATAAATAAATGTTTAAGACATTTTTTATAAAGCATTGATATTTAAATAAAACAATAGTATTATTAAAGCGATAAAGAATATGTTTTTCGTTTCAAACAATTTTTTTATTTAAGACAAAGATATATAAGTATTCTTTAAAAAATCAAACAATTGTATTTTTTGAATCAAAAATTTGTTTGTTTGGACCTATTCCAAAAGATAAATTTGTTTGAATCTCAAAATTTATTAAATCCAAAGAAACCGTTCTTTCTGTGTACAGCCTGACTTACGTAGCTTTATCATACTCACGAAAGTTTTACAAAAAATAAAAAAATTGTGAGTTAAAACTGAGAAAGTGTTCCTTGCTTCGTTACTTTCACCAATTTTACAAAGCAAGTATTCATGTATATAATTATATATATATAATTATGGAAATAATTACAGAAAATAATGACATAAATTAATTCGTTATAATGACATAAAATTCACAATAATGACATAAAATAATCAACAACTAATTTTATGAGAATTTTATACGTATATAGAAATTAATTTATATAAAAAATTGAAAGAAAAGGAGCTTTACGTAGATCAAGGTATGTGCGAAATTGTTGACTAATATTATCAGTCCGCGGAACTCTTCTCGTCTCTCATCTTTCCCAGTCTTTGACTAGTCGCGGCTTCGCCCTTGGGCTTTCTCACAATCCTTGAGATCCATGCTGATTCGTTCTAGTCGGCGAACCGGCGCCGAAAGGCGTCCCCTACACGTTGCGTGGCTTATAGGATCATGCTGGCATTATTAGCAATATAGCTCGCGCGAGCAATGTATGTACACGCATGTCACGTGCGTGATTAAAATTTATTCGTTAATTCAGGTTTTTACGTCCGTCGCTGGGTTCAGATCGCGGAAAATCCAATTATACCGCAACACGTGGGCGAAAATGTCCAAAGGTGAAAGCGATCGTCGCTACCATCGTGCTCCAAATTACTTCAGTAATTGAAGATGCTTGTCGGTGTTCGTGGCACAGGAAGACTTACGGATCGTTAAAATTATGCCCCTCTCCCCAATTTTCGATGACCCGAATCGTCCGAATGAAGCAACCTGAGCATCAATAATTCACTGCCATCAGAAAATGCCGTCTTTCTCATTCCCGATAAGTCTGACTAAAATTCAAGAGAAATAAATTTATTGAAATTTATTTTTCATCCGTAGTCCAATTTGAAAGCTAATGATTCAACAGTTCATTACGAAACTGATATTTCTGCACGTGACATGAAATTGTTTTTAGTAGTCTTTTAAATCATGAAACAACATTGCTAAAATTTATTATTTTTATTTATTTCGAGAAATGCCTGGCACTAATAAATTCGATTATAAATAGAAATATTAAATTCAATAACTAAATTATTATTTGATATATTAGATCTTTCTATTAACATCTTTGAAATTTGAATATCCTTTCTTATTAAACACTATTAGTTTGGCGCAAGATTATGTCGTTTTTATTGTATATTTTATTGTATATTAAAGTGTTCATTTTAATATAATTTGAATGTTATTTGCAAATCGCTGAAAAAGTTACGAGAAACACCTCATTATCCACTCGGTATAAAGACCTGCCGCAAAGTAGCGTCTATAGAAGGCGTTGCTGATAGATAGGATGACGTGAGTCATGGTCTCTAATTAATGAATTTGTTACGAGCGTAGCAATTTGTGCGGTATTCGTTGTACGTTACTTTCGTTTAGCATGGTAAGCAATCGACATGCCTATGCGCAAGTGTATATGAAATAAATTCAATGAACGACGTGAGACGATTCAATCGTTCTATAAGTTCTCCAAGATTTAAGAAAAAATTTAAGATCAAGATACGACGACGGTTATGCAAATTTTCCAGAATCGAGGAAAACATTTTTTGAGACATTCGCGTGTTATCCCAACGATGTAGCGCCGTAAAATGTGGGTTATCTTTTGGACGAATGCGTAAAGAATCTTATTTCCTAGACGAAGTGTAAATACCAAATTTACGAGCAGATCGACCGTGTGAACGCTCGATGACGTTCGTTTCTAGGGACTATTATTGTTTAACGGTTTAACGTCGTCGAGCACTCGCCATACGAGGTATCGTGATACACCGCTATTCGGGTCAAAAGCAGATAATTTTGCGGGATCTCTAATTACGTTACATCTTGTAATAAAAGTCATTCGGAGCGAGGATTAAGATTACGGAACAGAGAGTGTGCAAAAAGATACGACAGCCTGTGCCAAAGCAGCTTTAAACGGCTACATATATTCTCACTGTGGTTAAGCTCAATGTTCGTTTTAATAATAACATATGTTATATAATTCGAAACTTCGTGGACTCTCTCGTCGTAATAATGTACTAAAGTGACTTCGATGAAATACGAAAACGGATACCTGCCTCGATCCGGCGGATTAATAAAGCATCTTTTAATGCGTTATTAAGTATCTTTCGCCCCGCATATCCTTGGACCCTGGTACCCGTCAAGAGCGCATTATGGCACTTCGCGATCCAATTTTTTGCGCGATTGAAAGTTTACGAACGATTAACAATGACTGACTAACTAGTAGCTTCCGGGTACAAAAGTGAGAAACTATGATGAAACTGCGGAGATATTTATATCGCGATGAAACACATAAGTATGCGTTCCTTCGAAGAGAAATTTTTCTTACCCTTATCCGCGTGACGATCGACTCTCGAGCAATTCACAGAACTGTTAACCGTTTCTCATATCTCTCCGATCACTCACTTATTTCATCTTATATTGTACATTCGATGACTCATCGACCGATCGATACCGGAACTTGGCGAACCGCGATATTCTCGACGACGACGGTTGTTCCCCGGCTTAGAGCCACGTCCTTGAACCTCGCCTTCGCTAATGCACAATGCACGCGGTCGAGTTATTTGCTGAGTGCAGTCGATCGATCTTCCTCGACAAGATCGATCGGCCTTGCGAGGACCGGTTGCCGCCGCCGCCGTTCGTTAAACAGCCGTTCATCGTATTAAATTAGACGATCATTGATTTTCGCTCGATTTCAGCGAGAAACGATCTAGCGCGGCGAGTGAAACACTTCTTTCGCACATCGGCCGTGAAACTAAAAGTGGCCGATGGCGATACGATAGCGGCGAAGGGAAAGAGAGAAAAGGCGAAAGAGAGACAGAAGAGGAAGAGGCATTATTGAGTGCAAGAGCCGATGGAGCGGCAGCTCGTAAGCGTCGCGTAACTACTTAAACGCGCCCGTAATCACATTGTTCGCCGGTAATTGTGCATTAATAGATGAGAACTGGGTCTCCTCCGACTGCGGGGCTACGATGATCTCCTAACCCGCCTTCACCTTGCGTAATCGCAGCGCGACCAGTCGAAAATATCGGACGCTCCGCACCGCCATCGCCATGCCATTGCCACTCGTTTGCCACACGTTTGTTCGCGGATTCCACGCTCGTAACCGCTCCGGGCGCCTCAATTCTCCTCCGTTTTATGCTCTAAGAGCCGTGTATTATGCGTTTTTTTGCAACCACGTTCACGCGATCCTACATCGATCCCCGTACAGCCATCCTTAATCCAGGCTACGCGGCACGGTCGCACGTTCGCCGCTTCCGCTTAGAGCTGTCCGACCATTCTAGCAAATTACTCCTCTTGAATTCGCTAATCCTTCTCGATCTCCACATGCCTTATCGTATTGCATCACTTCGCGAATCGCAGGAAAAAAAAGTTCTCGCGCTTACCGTCATTCCATTTAAGCGATTCCATCTGTGCAATCTTTAAAACCGCATAAAATTCAACAAATTTTATTTGTCGCTTTACTTCATAATGAGGAAAAGTTTAAGATTAAACAGTTTTTCACGGCGTCAATGTTTTTACATCTATATTTCATCCATGTTATACGCGACAACTCTATGAACATGTCAATCTCCATTTGTCAGCAACATTCATCCATCAATATCGCGAGAGAGTAAAGGACTCCCGGTACAGAACATCGCACGAAGATTATCTGCCGGCGATTAGTCTTCGCGAGATACAATGACGACTGGAGTCAGTTGGCGTAATGCGCCTGCCATGCTTTTACGTATTTGTCGATAACAGAACGCATGGCTTCGGCTGTGAGCGCGATGAATATGTAAAAGCTGGTAGGTAATCATCGTCGCTGCCGTGATGAGTGCCATTCGAGAAGAGCATGATTTTTAACGCGCGTGCGGACTCGAGGAACGATTACGCGCGCGGCAACTATCTCCGAGCTCTCACGACGAGTATATTGCGGTGCGCATTGGTATCGGTAATGAGCAATAAACGTCTTATGAACTAATCGATTGAGAATTAGCACAACAAAGATCGCGCATCGCCGCGAGCTACGATTCTGTCTAGTGTCTATGCATAACCGTTTTTTTTTCCTCTTTTATCTCCCGAAAATATCGGCAGCAAAAAAACATTGACAATGCGACGCGACTGCTGTCGACGAAGTTGTCGAGCAACGTAAATTGATGCAATCTACAGATCATTCTTGCCCATCGATCTTTGCATGCCATTTCGGCTCGAGCGCCGAAATCATAAAAAAAAGAGATCGTAAAATCGCAAGAGTGAAATCGCGAGTCGGAACTTGGCGGATGATAATGAAACGATGTCGTCATCCGGCGATGCACATCTGTGTCGTGGTTAGCTAGGCCCGCGTATGTACACGGAACGGCGCAGCGTGTAACGGTCACTGGGATGCGCGCGTTCCCCTGGACCATTCTAATATCAAGGACACCGAGACACTCGGTGATGCGATGGATGCGACTCTTGCGAGGATAGTGATGGCGCGCGGTGGCGGTGGCGGCGAAGCAGGGGGCAAGTGGAGATGGGAGCAAATGCGGACGACCCCCGACCCGGCACGCTGAAATCCCCGGAGGATATCTGACTCACGACGACGCGTGAGCGCGTTCTATCCTACCGGTGCGGTGCAGTGCGACATGGCATGCATATCCGCGAATCCCGCTGTCGTCTTTTGAAATTGTAGAACGAACCTTTCGACGTGACCTAAGACAACTCCGAGATCTGACTTGATCTTGAAATATAAACGATCAAATGTCAGTCACAATACGTACTGTCATAATGAAATAATACGCGCAACTGAGATACTCTTGTAATATTTGCGGAGTCAATAAAATGGAGGAAATTGCGCAGTTTTAAGTACGTTGAAATATATATCTGCGATGATTTTATACGTTTCGCTATTTTAATAATTTGTCCGACGATTAAGCTGGAAAAGATCATGCTATCGTGGACTCGAGAAAACTCGCAGGGGAAGGGAGCTTCTCGGTCGTGGTAAAGTCGCGACGCTGCAAAAGACGTGGACGGCGCGTACGTGACCGCCGATCGCAATCGTAGACGAATGGTTACGCTGTACGGGATATGATTATTGGCCGACCGGAATAATAATTGTAATCATCGCCAGCAGATAATGACGAGTTGACGTCGAGCCGTCGCGGTAAAGGCGCAGTGCCAGAGGTGACACACGCGAACTCGCGCGACGCACCAGCTCCCACACTACCTACCTCCCGCACTACCAATACCGTCTAACGGGTTGCACAGAAACGAGATTTACTGCGACGGATCGACTGGCGCCAACTGCGCACTATTATAACCTGTTTTTTTTTACAATCAGCATCACACAAGATCATAAAAAGTTATAAGTGATATGCTCCCGGAATATCCTTTCAAATGCACTCTACAAAGAAGAAAAAGCTCAGAAAAAAGCTATATTCCTATAGGTAATAAGCTGAACTTTCTGGATTTATATTTAACCAATAAAATTTGTGTATATTAAATCAATTATTTCTATTATTTATTTTATACCTTAAAGCTTCCCTAATTGTACCAATGATAATTGTTCGTACATGGAAATAAATCCTTCGTGGTGCAAATGCGCTTTCTTGGATCAGTTAAAAAATTGTCGCGGATATAGGAGGATTAGATCGCGCGATCTTGTGTTCGCGCAGATCACGATGAATTCCCGAGAATACTTAAGAGAAATCGCTAGCAAGGGAGAGCAGCGAATCCGCGAGAGTGGCCCTGAGATTTTGATTCCATCTCGCTTCGATACTCGATCGAAGGCCATCTCGATTGACCGAGTTGGAAAACAATACACTAAAGAAGACGGGAGAGGATTGCAAATTATCCTAGCGGCGTAATTATACACGGCGAAATGATGATCTTTCTCATAGGCGAGTGTCGATGGACGATCGATTTCGAACGGAAAGCATCGCGCGATATATAAAAGAACAAGCTTGTTGTGTGATTAATATCTCGTCGGGATATCATAGAATAAATACACGTCTATTTGCCTTCGACTTCTTAAGAAATTCTACCCTCCCTGTATGCTTTATTTAAATAAATAGCACTTGCTGGATTCAATAAATTCTCATTGAGAATCGAATGTTCGCTTATCGACATGATGAATAAAGCGATATATAATAGAATAAATAATAAAGAGAAAGAAACTTGAAATAAATAATAAAAAAAATAATTTGTTTTATTATGTCAAATGTTTCAAATTCTTGTTAAGTTCACTTTT
This sequence comes from Temnothorax curvispinosus, assembly GCF_003070985.1. Taxonomy (NCBI): domain Eukaryota; kingdom Metazoa; phylum Arthropoda; class Insecta; order Hymenoptera; family Formicidae; genus Temnothorax; species Temnothorax curvispinosus. The sequence goes on along the minus strand of NW_020219360.1, from coordinate 208,833 downwards.
AAGATTAATTGATATATTTTCGCTCAGTCATTGTCGAATTATATAATTACGCAAACTTATTACTAGGAAGAAAGTAGAACTAATTATTATTAGTAGTATTTATCGCGACATTTCTCTGTCTCCTTTTTCTATTTTTAACCGTTACACAACACGCGTATCACGCGTATCACGCGTATCGCTCTCTTTCATAGTTCATGTCGATACCAAATACATTATCAATCAATGATGATTCGATTCTCATTCCGCGCGCTTCGTGCATCATGGGCATACGTACTACGTACTTAATCATTTGCAGGAGAATATTCTCTTCAGCGATTGTCTTTAATGGAGGCGCGAGTATGTGAGCGGCGCGGCGGAGTCATTCGCGCACCGCATTCGGACATATACTCGATCGTGTCGGTCATTACGAAATCAATAATTACGAGAATCGCGTTACTTCGTAGCGCGCGCGTCCAGGACACGTCCAGGATTTATTAGCCTCAGCCGAACGCGCGCGCAGAATGTATCACCTGCTAGTAAAAATAAACTCTTCTCCTGGCTGTGTGTAACCTCGAGATCTCGAGCTGGTAAAAGTAACGCAAATCGCATGCACCTTCATTCTCGTCCGCACTACGTACGTTCTGCATGCCGGTTATCTCCGATCGTTCGATAAAGCGACAAACATTTTTGCTCACCTCTCAAACGTTCATTTTCTATCGTGTTGATGCACACGAAGCGACTTTACCTGTGTTACGAAACCGAAGCGATAAAGAGATGACGCGACAGAAGAGAGAGAGAGAGAGGGGGGGGAGAGAGAGAGAGAGAGAGAGAGAGAGAGAGAGAGAGAGA
>NW_020219360.1:202279-207905 GCF_003070985.1 Temnothorax curvispinosus | reverse complement strand
GGGGGGGAGGGGGGGGGAGAGAGAGAGAGAGAGAGAGAGAGAGAGAGAGAGAGAGAGAGAGAGAGAGAGAGAGAGAGAGGGAGAGAGAGAGAGAGAGAGAGAGAGAGAGAGAGAGAGAGAGAGAGAGAGAGAGAGAGAGTTTATGATACTGGCAGCTGAAGTTCGGAAGCTTTGTTAAATTATTGCAGGTTCTGTCCCGATGATTTAGCTTTTTAATTAAATCTCAGAGCTCCTTCCAGGAAGACCAGCCTCCGCGTGGTCGAAGTTCTGGAACATCATTAAATTATGCCGCGATGGTTTATCTTGCTTTAATTAAGGCTCAACTGCTCCATTCTACCAGGAGGACCAGTATCAAATCTCATTTTCCTACGTATTCAGTAGACCTGTGTGAGTGTACGTCGGTAGCAGGTTTGGGATCGCATCGTTATCGCTGATCTTGATACAAGGGAACAGGAAGCAGACGGAGACGGAGAGTCGTATAGCGGAAAACCTAGCTAGCTGAGAAGCGCTGACAAAGTCAAGGACACGAGTCCTTGGGCAGTTTTAACCGCGTGGAATAGATGCATTAGCCCGTTAATCGATATAATTAGTAACTTGGTTATGCTCGCGCGCTGGCGTATCCTTGAAACACTCCGCATCTTTCACTTTCCCTTCTGCGCGGCATTCTTTTGCTCGAACCGTCCGTGCGCATCGTATAAACATTTTAGTAGAATATTGTATCCTTCGTGCGCTCGATCTCTCACAATCATCACGATGAAGAGAGTCGCGTCATCATCATTACCTTATACACGATCTCTCTTAATTTACACGATTCTCTCGATTTACTTATCGCACGATATCGCGTTTTTGCTCGCATGCTTCTCCGCCGCGGATCACCACAAATCACTATGATTATATCTTTTTTCTCATTCGTTCTTTCATCAACCTCAAAAATTTGCGGTTTACGTCAGTAGCGAACGATCGCGATCGCCGACACGCGGCGATGGTCTCTTTGCGCGTCCATCTCCATGCTTTTTCGGACCGGCCTTGAACGAATCACTCCGGTACGTTTCCAAAACAGTCGTGCTGGTCGATATTAAGGCGGGCGCGACGCTAATTCGCCGCTTTAAACGCGAACCGTACGCTCTTATGTACTTGGTGCACGACCGTGATGCATGTACGGAGGCCGCCTTCCCAATGGTGACATTCGACGTGTACCGCCTATTAAAATCACACGATTTATAGACCGCTGTCCGGCAAAGTAATTCACGTTACTCACCCACTACTGCGTTGTTGTCTACTTGCGAACAAAAGCTCGAATTCACTGATCAAAATGCCATAAGTGAAATTATCCTATACCGTGTATGTCATATTCAAATATTATAAAGTCGTACTTGTACAATAAAGTCATGCTCTATATTCAGTTTTTTATTCGTTTTTTCTTTGTGCGAAAATAAATGACAATTATACATATATTTGATGGGTAATTGTAACACTGCTGATATATTTTCATGTGAAAATAAAACGTTTGCTTTTTTTAACGTTTTGCATAGTAATTGTACATAGTCCGTTATAGCAATTAAATAGACTGCTAAATTTATGGTGTATTCTAAGAAATGCGGGAATTCTCCAGTTTTCTAAGAACGTAATTTGAATTGTTTCCGTCGGTGCGTGCGGGACACGAGTGCATTCACCAGCGAGATAAACGGCGCGCGGAACGGTGTTATCGTCGCCTGCGCGTATGAAAAGGCAGCATCACGAAGGCGACACATGTGTACCAGCGTGGGTACACCGGCACCGTATGCAAAAGCACGGGGCCGATAAAATCAAATCCCGCGTATACGTAGTCCAGTACGTGACTGACAGGTCGGCTTCGTCACCGCGAGACTCGAGAGATAAAAGCTAGAGCGCATAACAAGGTGCCTGCGAGAGCGCAAGGCTCGTGGAGAACCACCGTGGAACCGAGCGTGTGCAGCCGCGACACGTACGCGGCTGTTTTACTATATAGACGCGGTACCATTTTCCTACATGCGTTATTTCCTTTATTTTTTCGTAATTATACGCGTGATCATGTTGCTTCGATCTCTTTTTCTCGCACAGTTACGCAAACGAATACGCTTATTTCAGCTTATAGAGGTCTCGATGGATCGTTCGAATGCTATGAATGTTTTACATTGTGATTTTTGAAACTATGATAATATTTTTAATACTATTCGATTCGTTTATAATTACAAAGTCATTATATAAATATTATAAATAATTAAAGCTATAATTGAAATGCTATTATTTGAATATCTAATGACCATTTCTATTAATACAGATTAGCTTTAATCTTGGTTGAACTTACTTTTTATCCTTTTCTAATTCTTAAAACTAGACAAAGATAAAAAGTTAGTTAAATCGAGATTAAAGTTAATCTGCATTGATAGAAATAAACATAACTAAAGCAATTATTGAAAACGAATTTTATCGCAATCTGCGAACAGAGGATGATCAGGAAAGAGTCATATGTCGTAGGAACAAAAAACGAGGGGGAAAGGATACGTGTATAATGCGCGCACTTATTTTATACGCGAAATATGGTATTACTGTGACAGATACTGCGCAATGCAACCTCAGACCTAAGAGCGACATTTATTTTGTTATCTCAGTACTCAAAGACCATTAGGGACATTATTTAGTAACTTCGCTTAACTAGGGCAACGGTAGACATATGTGAGTGCAAACGACGCGCAAAAATAGCATCAAAAGCGAATTGTGGTGAGTTCAAGAGCGAAGGCCTCGGCTTTATTGAGCAAAAAGACACAATTGGAGAGAGGAAGACAATAGGTCGAATGTAAATGCAAGAACGTGAGACCCATCCTTATTATCTCCGTTTATACGACAATACGAACGGAAAGTGATCTTCCCCGTCCCCCTCATGCTAATTCAACTGCTCTCTCGGCAGTCTTGTATACAGGGTGTATCATTTTAAGTGATTCAGCTGAATATCTCTTAAAGTAAAAGAGATTGGAAAAATTGTTTCAGACAAAAGTTGTTTGGTTCGAAGGGGGACATAAGATGGTGTCATTGGTTTGACCTTGAGTGGCATCGTTAAGGACAGGTCAAGGACACCTTCAATTTCTTAAATGGAACTCCTTATTTTTTATTGCATATTCTTATAGCTTATGTCGAGAGCTTTCCAAAACACTATAATTAAGTATTTTTTTATTAAGTACTTTTCGAGTTATAAGGCTTGAAAGTTACAGTATTGTGACATAATATTTTGTTAAGTATTTATAATTCAAATTCCTTACTTTTTATTTTTGCAAACAATATGAATCAATTAATTTAAAAAAACAAAATTTTTTTACAGAAAAACTTGTTGTGTAAGAGCGTAACGTGGCACAGTAGATAGCGCACTAATCTACAAAGCTGCAGAAGAACAATTTTAATGCCATTTATAATGAGTGTAATTCTTGTATCGTTGTTAAGAACAATGTCTAAAATACCTGGAATAAACTATTGCGCGCTGTGTAATTTCTGTAGGCATTCATATTCATGCATTAAGTTTTATTCTTACAGAATGTCTATTCACCAAGTACATATTGAATTATTTTCGACAAAGACTTAAATTTAGCGTATACCTTGAAAGAAGAGTACCGATTTTTTATTGCGTTATTGACAGTTATTGAAAAAGCACCCCGAATCGTGAGAGGCAAGGGGATTCACGCAAATCAAGCACCCCGAATCGTGAGAAACTAAGAAAATAATGAATATGCAATAAACACAGTTACACAACAAGTTTTTCTTTAAGAAAATTGTGTTTTCTTTACATTAATTGATTCGTATTGTTTGCAAAAATAAAAAGTAAGGAATTTGAATTATAAATACTTAACAAAATATTATGTCACAATACTGTAACTTTCAAGCCTTATAACTCGAAAAGTACTTAATAAAAAAATACTTAATTATAGTGTTTTGGAAAGCTCTCGACATAAGCTATAAGAATATGCAATAAAAAATAGGGGGTTCCATTTAAAAAACTGAAGGTGTCCTTGACCTGTCCTTAACGATGCCACCCAAGGTCAAATCAATGACACCATCTTATGTCCCCCTTCGAACCAAACAACTTTTGTCTGAAACAATTTTTTCAATCTCTTTTACTTTAAGAGATATTCAGCTGAATCACTTAAAATGATACACCCTGTATATACGCGATTCTTTTTAGCAATTATTACTAAGCAGAAAACGATACAAAAAAATCATCTGTCTATCCATTCATTGGTAACCGTCATGGTTAGCCATTTCTTAAATATATGTCGAAGGCTGTAATTTAAAAAAAATCCAGTAGTCATTAATCAAAATAATTTATCAAGGCAAAGCAAGAAGATATTTGATCACGCTTCTCGCTGATGCTTAGCTATGTGATCATTAGTTTCGCACGAAGACACGAGACTGTGTTTTATCTCGTAAGTATCATTATTCTATTATAAATATAACGCGTTGGTACAAGTATAGTTAGTTGAAAATATCGCGGATGGAATGGAGTATTATTCTTGCGGGTAACACATCACGGGAATATATATCCGGTCCATGGGTAATGCCGCGTACACGGTATACATTGCGTATATTCGTGCTCGCGGTATCCATTAGAGCCCTCGTTACGTGTCATCGCCATTGATATCAACCACGTCGGCGGTGTCGTCGCGGACAGCTCGGTGTCCGGTCTGTGTAGACACGAAAAACGGAAGGGTGGCGGAGGTGGAGGAAGAGAGGGAGCGGGTAGCTATGGCTCGCACAATTATGCATACGCAGAAGACAGAACATTAATTTATAGCTGAAATAAGGGCCCGGCGCGGTGTGTGCGCGCGCGTGTCGGCGCGTCTGTTGCCGCGGACGAGCGTGGGCGCCTCGCTTAAAACATTTCTCTGGTTCAGCTCTGGGTGCGTTGCGCCTCCAACGAGCTCAGCTGAGACACGGCCGCGTGTTCGTTATTTGTATCCGCGTATTTATATGCGTATATAACCACACGTGTATGTACGTAGGGACGTGCGCGAGCACACACACACACACACTTCACGCACGGAGGGACCAACCTCTTAACCCCTTCACGTCGCGCCCCCGAGCCCCTCTCCCCCGAACCCGGAGCCACGCCGGGCACCACCTCCGGAGCCCGTCCGCGAAGCGGACGATTAATAACCGAGGTGTTTCGAATAAATTAAAGCACTTACTTATCTTGCGCGAGCGCGGGGCCCCGATAGCGCGGCCTTTGTCGTAACACGACAGACATATTCGCTTGGATTCGTTCTCACCTATTCACGCGGCGTGCTCTGGTCGAGGATTGGTTACACTCGGCTACTTGGGTGGTTCTAGACACCGCAACGTAAAAGGAACGAGCTGCGTAAGCGTTGACGAACGATGTTTAAAACACTAAGTATCTTTCTTGAGCGTATAAAGCTCATATTTATAATCGCAGTATTTCTGCTAAAGAACTCATTGTCAGTCGAAACCAGTTTGAGATATAATACGATTTAATAAATGAATCTTGAGCGCCAATTTGATATGATAACATTATACAGTATTTATAAACACGATGCGTTCTGATGAAAAACGTGAGTTTTTTTAGCAAGCTTCACACACACACACACACACACACACACACACA
>NW_020219360.1:200882-202269 GCF_003070985.1 Temnothorax curvispinosus | reverse complement strand
CACACACACACACACACACACACACACACACAGGATAAAGTTTTAAATAAGGCTTGAAGATCATAACTGCGTTTTGATCGAAATCAACTTTTTATTTGCGAGATGCCAGAAAATTTTTAATTATTTCAAATTCAAATGTTCATAACAGAAAAATTGATAAAATTTAAATATATAATCCGATCCTGAGAAGATTGCTTATACTATATTTGTATCGTCGCGTAACGACGATAAAATAATTCTAAAATTGGAAAACTCACGTTTCTGATTATAATTATAAATAATTACGTAATGGATGCCTTAAAAATAAATTGATCTTGAAATGAATAATTGAATTTTATTTCTTGAAATTTAACATTTAATTCTTGAGAGTGGATCATATTGTATATATACACTAATAGTCTTGGCATGTCGTAATCAGTTGAGCTAAATTGCAGATCTCGTATTTATATAATTTTGATAATTTAAATCAGATGAAAAATGAAACGACTCAAGTGAAAGATTTGATTTGAGATTTAAGAATAAATGTTTTAATGGAGTCAAATTATAATTTGTAACACATTATCTATTTGTTTTTAGAAAAAATATTTGAGGAAATTAAATTATACTTATCTATATATATTATTTGTTGCTTTTCAAATTGTTTTTTCTATCGAAAAAAAACTTTATAATTTTAATAAATCAAGAAAAAAAGGTAAAATTAAGTCGCTAACATATTTTGCAGCAATTTAATCTAATTTTCTTGATTTATTATTATTATACATATATACAAAATATAAATTCTTAATTTATTAAAGTCACGTAATTTCTTTGAGTAAAAAATTAAGAAAAATAATATTAATAAATATATATTTCTATAAATACCTTTCCAATTAAAAAATTATATCTATTTTTTAAACACAAATATATTAAATTTAACAATTTTTTAAAGATAGTAGTTAAAATCAATTTAAGTTAACATTTTCAAAACTCATTTATATTGAAAATTTTTTAAAAAGATGCGATAATTTGCGAGCAACAAAGCTGACAGAACGTCAGAGACCGACAGTATGTACATAAATTATAATAAAAATGAGAATACCTCTATTAAGTTTCCAAAACGCTTTCAATCGAACGGTTTTAATTAATCTTACCTCATGCAACGCCAATGAAATCCGGACTGAACGAAACATTGAACACGTCCGGCGGCAGCCCGCTCGAAGAATCAGGAACAGAATATCGATGTAGTTTTCTACTAACGCGGTAAATATTTCAATCGTGCCGACGCGACGGCGAGTCGGTTAGCGCGCGGAATCTGCGTGTGTTTTTATCCGCAATGGTATGCGTACTTCGTTGTCGTTCGGGCGACGCGACTTGGCAGGGTGAGGTACGAGCCGCTTGGCGTTGCATT
>NW_020219360.1:191222-200482 GCF_003070985.1 Temnothorax curvispinosus | reverse complement strand
TGTAGGAAATATGGTGTGTTACCGCCGCACATTTACAATATGAAGTTTAATTTTCGCTTCCGGAGCAACAGGGCGTTAAGAATTTGAGTATTAAATGTCAGTTTGGTCAAAGATACAACCTGTGTTAATTTTTTCACTGACAAAGTAAAGAATTTGGTAATTAATTTGGTAAATAATTTGCATTATTTATACGTTCACAAGAAAATACACAAGAATTATAGATACTTTTATATATTTAACAAAAGCGTTTCTTAAGATTTTTTTATATCACACGTGCGTGAAAAGTGGGCCACTTTCTACGCACTTTGTAATATAAAATAGGGTGTGTATAAATAACACGTGCGGGTTGAGAATTGGACACTCGTGCGTCCACTCCGCACTCGTGTCCAATTCTCAACTTCCCGCACTTGTTACACAAATAACTATTTCCGAATGTTATATTATTGAATATCAATTTGAAATAAGATTAAAACGATTTGATACATGTAATAATTATTTATTGAAATAGATTAATTGTTTTGCTATAATTTAGCTGTATTTGTATTTTACAGATGTCATGTTACAACTCCGCCGCTGCGCATCGCATTGGTGAGTCAAATTGTTTTATTTTAAGATGAACGGATGTATGAAAATATTGTGTCATATATTACTATGAATCGTCTGTATTTCGTATATACTTTGTTCCGAACATCTCAGAGTGAATGTGAATACGATATGCTTTTGAAATAAAATTCAATATTGTCATTACTGATTGCGAACGATTAAAATAACTTTCGAAACACGCGTATTTAATATATCTGCTTGTATTCTAGAGAAATTTAGAATTTAAAATATTCTAATATTTTTGTGGTAGCATAAATAATTCTTTGATGCAATTAATGATTTTATTAACAGTATCGAATATATTTGTGTGTGTATAAATAACGAATTCATTTATTACGCGTTGTTTCGGCGTAATGACAAAAGATAGGATCTATATTTTTGATTTATCATCGACGCACCGCGTGTGAATAATTGATTTTCAACTTCGCGTTGCTGCTGCAAGGATTCGTATCTTTCATCGCTTTATCGAGCTTAAGATTCTCGTCGAAGATCGATGCCTCGTATCGACGCGCGTGCACCCAGTTGGACGGTAATTAACCCATAAAGAGAAAGATACACATATTAGGAGCATGCGCTCGCGGAGACAATGGAGTACGAGGCGTTCCGATCGTTTAACGGTATAGAAATATCCTCGCTGTTCCTCGACCGACAAAGACAATCGCTGGTCGAGCGAGCAACAGGTCGACGACGTCTTATTCCCGTGGCTAAGGTCATACCCTTATACGACGATCTATATAGCATATATGAGAGGCAGAAAGCGAGGAGGAAGACGAAGAGCATCGGACAAGGCTCTAACCGACATCGTGCAGGAGCCGGCAGGTTCACCAAGGTTTAACCTTGAAGATGATTAGAAAGCAAAAGATCCCACCGTCGTCGTCCTCCGACGGTGGATCACGACTCGTTCTCGCTCCTGCGGCCTCTCTCGCGGGAGTCCAACTGCTCCGCCAGAGATATATCTGGGGCAATATCTTCTGGATCTTGCACGCGAACCGGTTGATCTATAATCATAGGAATAATCGTGCGAAAAGTATGATGATTGTAGCCTTTACGGGAACTGCCTCCCGATTCGAATGGGTAAACGGCTGGAACGAGGCCGCCCTTAAGGGTTGTGCATGATTGCTGTAGGAAAGGAATCTTCTAATTAGCTCGTGTTGCTATTTTAAAATAACTCGTCACACGCACATATACACGTGAAAAGTTAGACAGGTTTGGAATTACTATTTTTAAAAATGTCAAAAATATTGAAAACGCATTTACATTTCGCAAATATCTATGAAATAATACATTTAATTTCTCGATGAAGCTTATATAATTTCACTATCATAATTTTCCTGGTAATATATAAGAATATACTTAACAATGCGCATTGTAAATTATCACTCAAGACGCTCGAACTCATTTTGAGTAATAATAAAATATATTTCGAAAATAGTTCAAGTCTAAATCTAAATAGCTAAACGTCGGTGGATCATAATCGCTCCGTTCTCCACTTCTTATAATCGGTATCCAATTTCTTAGTTTAGATTGAGCAGTAGGGTTTGGCGAAGATTACTAGACGCGCGAGTATCATCCGGTATATAATTGAAGGTTCGCGCGCGGGCCGACCGAATTATAAGGACTACCTATATGGTGGCCTTTCCCGGGCCCATATTCACAGATCATACGAAGCATCATTGCGCCTCTAATTTTCGTAGCTCCTCCGAAGGTCGTTCTCACGGCGAACAAAGCGTGGAAAACGGTATCTATTGCGTGGCTCGCGGTACGATCGGTTGGTCGCATGTGGTCCTAGATCAAACCTACCATTATCCTGTACGACGTGGTCATAAAGATCACTTAAAATTACTCGCGATGGTAATTACGGCTCAGTGATGGTTATTACATACGCAGCGCACGAGTCGCGTTCGACTCCTCATCGAGAATCGGTTTTAGGCGCGCGATTAGCGGATTAATTGATTTCACATCAATAGCTTCCTCCTATTAAATACGAATTACGACCAATTCTTCGCGATAGACAGAGAACCGTTAAAAATCGCCTTTAATGTACTTCGCATGTTTCGTTAGGGAAAGACAGAACAATTATTGACTCACTCGCACGTTTTTTCTATCGGCGCGTTTGATCTACGAGTCTATCAATGAAAGGACATTAAATTAATACATTCGACATGGCAACCTCAAAGCTATGCGCTTTGGTACGAATTGGAAGGAAACGAAAGCACAAAATTCGCTACGCGAACGTATCCATACCATACGTTGTACGATACTTTTCAGCGTCGTTGCCTTTCCTTACGATACGACGAAACGTATACTTATCTTTCGTTGTGTAGCTATATTAAAGTTTAAACGAAGCACAGGTATCGGTGATACCGTTCAAAGCTTAATATTCCCCGCGCAGCTTGTTAATCACATCAGCCGTGGTATCGAGTTCGCGTTGATCGCTCATAGTTACAAGCGAGAACGAGCGAAGCGCACGTGACATTCGTGACGTCTCCGTGTGAGTTTTTAAGTTGCCCTATCGTGGCCCCATCGCAGCCGCTCCTGTGTAAACAGCCGTTTCTGTGTTCGGTGCGGTGGAGACGAATCCACCTGTCGACAGGTCGGCGCCCTTATCACTCCGACGGATCGCCCGCTTTGATTTAATAAGACCCCTGCATGATGACGGACGCAATCTTGACGGACGTCATCGGCTGGAGCGGAGCGGCTCGACGAACGACGAGACGTCGCCCGCGCTTCCACGAGCTCGCTCGCTCGCGCGAGCTCGTGACTCGTCGCCGTGCCCGTTCGCTCGTCGGAATGCACGCCAACCGGCATCGGACGACTCGCGGGATTCGTGGCGTCTCATTTGAATTCCGCGCGGGTATCGTTTGCTCCATCGAAGGACCCGCTCTCCCGGTATGCGAGCCCTTCGAGATCGCCTTTTAGGTTTACGAGCTGTACAAGTCGTTCTTCGCCCACGATCTTCCATCGATGTCGGCGGATTCGCGAGTTAACTCGAATCACGTGAAAACTACGATATGGACACTTATGTTTAGATATTGCCCTACAACGTTGCATATTCCTTCTTTCGTCCCGCTAAAAAGTTATTTTATTTAATATCTGCTTGCACCTTTCAGTGAATTATTTCGAAATCTACGTACGTTTTTTATGAGCTGTGTATAATTTTATTGGTTGATAGAATGTTCTTTTTTAAACAATATAAGTTCCTTTTGGAATAAAAATCCTGCATGGAAAGAATATAACATTTGTCGGACGCCAATGACACTTCGATTTTTCACACAAACATTCATCTAAGCAAAATTATTATTCTATATATAAATGCATATAAACGCATATGAGAGTTTTATTTGGAATATGCATTATCTCTTCTCGAAATTGGCAACTCACGTTATCTTATTCTAAAATTCTATATACGGTACCTTGAATATAGTTATCTATATCGTTAACGATCTCGCTAATCGGTCGACCGATCTTGCACTTGAAGTATCTTATAGAGCTTCGAAATTAGCTGTTCGCACCGTATCGTTGTGACGAAGATGGGGAAACCGTAAAAATGCAGACAGTAGATTGTAGAATGTAGAAGAGAAAAGAGAAAATGTAGATAAAAATGAAGAAAAGAGAGACGAGATCATGAAGAACGGCGAACGCAGAGCGAATGGAAGATGTGGATGGCTGTAAGACGTTGGACCGCGTTTGAACATTCCGTGGTGAGATCCCACGGCGCGTCCCGGCGAGATTATAGGGTCAGTAATTAATATATTGAGAGGTAATTAATATATTGGTCGGGCCACGGCGGCAACGTATTATTACGTGGACCGTGCAAGGTAGGGCGGCGACGGGGGAGAGTCGAGCGGGGCCCCCCCGACGTCCCCTTTCGCGACGACAGATTCAGGCACGTCATACTCGTGTCGACAAAACGAGCGAGCGAAGTGACTAACATTCCGCCGGCGGACGAATGAAACCTTTCGAATTTTGCTTTTCCCTTCTTACTTTACGACGGATAATTTTCCACGGCGAATAAACGTTCATAGAACTATTAGAAACGGAATAAGCGATGGTTAGATCGTTAACTGCTGCGACATTGGTGATCGGCAATTGGAAACGCGCATTGCCCTTCTTGAGCCGCCTTCTCCTTCGTACCTCGCTGATGTAATTTATCGATCGACCGCCTCCGATAATTCGTCCTCTCCCTCTTTCTCGCTCGCGAAAGGAAACGTGTACATGCAGAAAATAACGCGTGATATAATTTCGTAATTGATGGTGGAAGCTGATGGAAATAATTAGCAAAATTGTATGTTTCCCGGAGCAACTGCACTGATTTATAATGAGATTTTAACCGTATTAATATTAATAGATTTTAATTCGCGTACTGGACGGACAGTGCATAAAGCCGAGCGACAAAAGTGCGATCGAGAAAACATCGCTGATCCCGTTACTCTCCAACTACAGGAGCGGAGTAGGTCGTATGTGGAGGGAGCCGCACGCGTCTGACATCATTATCGGGTCGTCGATGACGACGCTCCGATGGATGTACCATCCGCGGGATCATTAATATGTATCTTGAAAACGTATATCTCTCTCCGCGCGAGAAAATAGCTAGGAAAATCTCCGCGTGTGGCACGTCTATTAATCGAGTTAAAGATCCACATCCATGTGTGGAATTTATTAACGTGATGATCAGGAATCTTTCGCCGATCGCTATGCGTATTTCTTTTCGTCTCGCTTCCATCCTTCTCATTCTCTTTCTTCATTTCGGAAATTTCTCGTACGCGATACTCCGCTTTCTCTAATTTCGTGTCTCTTATTATCGCGTTAATTATCGGATCTTTAGTTATTAATGCGTATCTGTATCATTATCTCTCGAGCGAACTGCCATGAGGAGCAGAATATCTCTTTCACATTTCATCTCGCGACGTCGCGCGATCGTGTCTTATAGATACTCTCTCTAGATATAGATCTCTTGATTCCGGAGGTCTTTCTTTATCTGTGTTACACAACTACGAAAAAAAGGGACGAGCGTGGCACTCCCGCGCGAGCGTTGTGGTGAAATCACGGAAACCGAGCCGATGCGAAAGGTCAGGACGGCGACATTTCGTGCGATTTGCGTCGGCCGTGGATCGCGCGCGAAATTAATTCGTGGCCTGACCCCGTCGCTGTTTTAATTCAATTTTTATTGCCCAGTGCCTTTGTTCGTTGGCTTTTTGTGTCGAGGCCCGAAGCCTGCGATCCTCGATGCGCGCGATCTATGGATCACAAATCGGCCGGTGGTCGCGGCACGCCAGTGAGATCGAGATGGTAAAGCCATTGCGTGCAAGCTCCGTCGCGATCGCGGAGGAATCGTCTCGTCGCGTCGATCCGGAGGTGCTGAGTGATGAAATCTCTCCGTTCCTCGAAGACTCGTCTATCAACGGAATGACGTGGAATTATAGTAGTTCGGAATCGGATGATAATTAGGAATTTGAATTTCAACCGAACGCGATCGGTGCGTCGATTCTGAAGGAGAATTAGCGACGGTGAAAGGCGATGAGAACTGAATAATTCTTTTCTTGATTTTTTTATTTGATTTCTGTTCAAATCTTTTATCTCTTTATAATTCTCACCATGAATGGCACGTGTATTGTTTACATAAGTAAGTAAAATTGTTGCTTGCAAAAGTGGGCACTCTTTCAATTTAATTACTCTTAATATTTATTTTTTACTTGGTCTTTTACATCTGAGATGGAATTGAGGGCCATTATTATTATTAATTATGTATTCGAAAAATACCTTTTGCCTTTTTTTTATGGAGCTTCTTGTACAAGTTATTATTTATTGCTATAGAAAATCTGCAAAACTTTTTTTTATTAATGACATTAATATCATACATTACAAATTAAAAAGTTGTACAGTACTGTTGTAAGTACATTTTTTTAAATACTTCAAGCACTCCATTAAACTACTATTAAAGGCACTTCATTCGGACGTATCGAAGTCGTTTTTCACCGACAATCGGCATCGAGGTTTTCAATACTGGGACGTTTAATACTGTTTGGTCAGTAGATCGCAGCAATATTTTAACCGAACGCGGACGTGAAACGCAATGCCGGAGACTCGGTCTCGCGGATCCCCCATCGGGAAAGCCTCTTTAAGAAGCCGGCAACTCTTCTGGCGTAAGCGCAGACTCTTGGTTTCTCGTCGCTCCTCGTTGAGTGATATAAAACCGGCATCTACGAATAAATACTCCATTGCGGGAGTACGGGATCCTAAATATTCATGGGGCGACTCGCTCTCTTTAGTCCGTCTCGTTCTTTCTATGTTCTTCTCTTTCTCTCTCTCCGTTTCTTGTCTCCCGATCGCTCGGTGATCTTCCTAAGCTATGGTCCTCGGCTATGGTCGTCGCGAGGACGTTCGCATCTCTTACTACTGCAAGTACATTCTTATTGGACACCGGTGGACGCTTTGTGCCATCTTGATCCGCTCGATTCAATATTACGAGACATACTTCTTATCGACGATGAATCGCGACAACCGTTAAGGCGCACTGATTACGGCACGCGAATTCCCGCATGCGAGAATTTCCAATTTGCTAAGAAAGTTTTTGAGTGCGTAAAGTTTGAAAAAAAATAGTTAAATAGAATATTTTTTTCAACTCAATATACGCAATCAAGTATAAGCGTGCATTCGATAGTATTTCGATAGCATCGCTGTCGACCATGTGGTTACGGTGGAAATCGTGGCATCCATACTTTTAGAGATCTGGCATAAATGCATTCACTAAACGACTAGATTCTGCTTCGCTAATTGTCCGCAAAGAGAAACGACTTCTCGATAAATATTTAACTATCGTCGGTGACTTTCTACAAAGTAGCTATTATGCACATTGCGACGTGTCGAGCTACCGGTCGCTCGGTTTGAACTCTCGGGCGGAAGCGAAACGCGATCTCAAGATCGATAACGCGCGACGATCGGCATTTAGTGTCGTGATAATTCGCGATTACGATTCAACCGTCAGATCTTCGCGTTAATAGCCAATAGTATTACCCGATTTCGCGAGCGCACGAGGTACAGTCTCGCCGTTAATTAATTATCTGACGAGTCGCTAAGGGCGAATAGCGCGGCGCGATCCTTGCTCGTTCGCTTGCTCGCTCGCTCTCAGTTCGGCGACTCGACGTAATTAAGTTTGCCGGTTCGAATTACGCTCGAATGGCAAAGTGCAATGCGTCACGTCTCAATGCGGATTAGGTGCCTCTCATCGTCTACACCTCCCCGGTTTTCTTTCTTACGGGTCCGAGACGTATATTCATCGTCTAGCCAGCGCCTCGCCTAACGCGTTAATCTCCTTCGACGCATCGTCCACGGGGCTTATGCGTGAAGATGCCCAGCGACTTCATCGAGGGACCATCGATCTTTACGACCGGCTCGCTCGCCGTCCGGTTGGTGCTGGTTGCGCGCAATTATCTTTATACTGTACGACAATTGAGTTACGCTTACGAGAAAACAGCATACCTTGCATACCTCTCTAAGTACATCTAGCGTCCTTATCCACTCGTTCCAAGCATATTCCTACATTTTTGCCATCGCGTCAAGACCTCCGGAGATGTCGTTTTCTAATTCGTCGAGGCATTACGTATTGCGGATAACTGACGATTGTGCCGCGAATAGACAAGCAATTGACTTCCGCATAACTTCCTAACGAATATAGTTCGATTATTGAAAGTAATGAAATGAATGATCGGGACGAAATACAAATAAGAAAATGATTATTTTGATCGAGTCTTTCTTTATATTTATAAACGCTTTGAAAACAATTATTAATGACTTGGCAGTTATAACAAAAATAAATTTTTATACAAATATTAATTGATATATGTTCAAAGCTGTATAAAAAAAAGAAAAAGAGATTACATGAATTGTGAAATTGCGGTCTTTAAAATCAAGTAAGTGGAAGATTCGCCAAATGCGTTGGCGCAGCTCTTTGATCGTGATGAAACGATTCGTATTAATGTGAAACAAGAAATTGGAAATGTTGTCGGATTCTATGAAGAAGCGGTGCGATTTAAGATCGGGCACGCGTGATCGACCACCATTACGGTTCCATGGTCGGGTTTAATGCCGCGAGAGGTTGCCCGTGATCGTTAGCGGCGCGTACGGATCGCCTTCTTCTTCGGGGATATATCGCGCAACGTTATATTCCGGTACGACCGAATCGAATTAAGAAAGCAAAAATCGTACAAGTTCAGAGCGCGCCGCGCGCGCACAGTGGAACGATAGGCGATTTAACGGACAGCACGCGTGATCGGTCGCAATCACGCGCCTGCTTTAGAGGTTAATGCCGGGACGCCAGAAAAAATGCTAAAATTAATGCGTCGCGTGCGCTACCGGTTGCGTGCTGAATGACCATTCCTGGCGACGAGTCCGGGGAAAAAAATTGTCGCGTTTCTCGAAGAAAAAGTAACACCAAGCGTCTAATGATTCCTGACTCCGCCTCGAAACTATCGCGAGACGCGTGCTCGCGAGACTCTCGATGAGCATTTATACGACTTGTTTTTGCTAATACTTGTACTGATTTTAATAGTGCCACATCATATAAAAAAAATAAGTTTTATTAATCTGAAAAATAAGTCTTCTAAATAGAACCAATTATAAACTAACATACTTTTTTAAATTTCTCTCTCTCTCTCTCT
>NW_020219360.1:112920-191212 GCF_003070985.1 Temnothorax curvispinosus | reverse complement strand
CTCCCCCTCTCTGCCTCTTTCTTCAAGAGTCCATGAATATAACAATGTATTTATATATTATATTAGATTGTATACATATCTATACATGTATATACACGTAGAGATAAACGTAGTGATATTATATGTTCGATGAAGTTTATTTTCTCGAAGTAACTTCGCATTCTAAGGCGCGAAGGAATTCAATAATTAATTACTGTAATTAATTACTATCGGCGTAGAACCTCCTCCTTCGCTGAAATTAAACGTATATCGCCCACGCCACGTGGCCTGATCCTTCCGCCCATCAGGGTACCACTTTCCGTGCGTTCCCAGCGCGCGGCGAGGAAAAACGCTCGGTTCCGCAATGATAATATCGTGGCCCCGCACGCGCGCACGCGGTCTATCGCGCGGAATATCAGCCGATAGCATCGGGACAAGTGCTCGCACACCCCCATGAACGTGAAGGCGCACACCTTGCGCGTCTGCCCGGACGATACACGAGGAGGATTTACCCTCAGTCCCCCCTTTCCCCTTCCGTCGTCGCACGAATATTCGCACGAACACGTACGTGTGTGCATGTGCATGCGAACCACCGCGACCGGTGCATCTCGAGCGCTTCTTATGGGCCGTGCTGGCATTGCACCATAATATTATTAGATAAACGGCGCGCCGCTAGATAGTGCGCGCTTCTATATGGTTTACATAAGCGACTGTGACCCCTCGCCTCGCGAGGGCCACTTCTTCTTCCTCTTCTTCTTCTTCTTCGTCTTCGTCTTCTCCTTCTCTTCTTTTTCTTCTTCATGCTTTTCCACCTTCTCCTACTCCGCCTCCCTTCTGTTTCACGGTGAAACATCGTGCCGCGCCGCGTTGCATAGAGGAGACCCGATATTCTCGCAACGTGCAACACTGGCGTGGCAAGCGACAAGTGCGATCCACCGCGTTCTCCTCCCGCACGATTCTCCTTATCCTCCTCTGAAATCCTCGCGCCGCCTCCTTCCACTTCCCCGTCGTTCATCTACAAAGGGTTAATGGGGTTTCACGGAAATTGCTTCGCGCCTAGCGACGGATAGAAACCGCACGCGAAATTCGCCGCGAAACGAGGTTCTCATCAGGAACAATGTGATGAGTTGCGGGAAGAGAGTTTAAGGAGAGGAGAGAGGAGCCGTTATAATACTGAAACGTGAAGTTCGTCAATCTAAATTTTTCCTTTCATATATTAATAGCATCGATTAGGAGTACAGTAAGCTATACTTGTGAGTATCTATCTTACAATTCTTTTCTTATTTTTAATTCCCATCAACAACCTTTACACATATATAGAATTGCATTTGATTCTTTTTTTATGGGAAAGTTTTCCATATTGTATGTACACGAGTTTGCGACCATTCCATATACGTGTAGGTATGAAGACACGTAACAGACCTAGTCGAGAAAGGAACGCACGGAGTATGTACACGAGCGGAATTGGATAATAGCAAACGTTTGAACTGGAACCACGCGCGTGCACTTCATACAATCCTGGGAATCGTTGAAATTCTACTTTTCATGACCCTGCTTGTACTTATGTCCCTGAGATGAATTGCCCAATGACAATTAGTCATTATTACATCATACAAATGCTTCTATTTGAGTAACTCGCACGTTAGGATATCAATCTAATTTTTAAAATTATTTAACAATATAAATACTTTCGTGACTTTTTATTCTTTTTATGTAATATATTTTCATGATCTCCTAACTTTCTTTTGATGAATAAGAAAATGATACTATAACAGTACACTTTTAGAAAAGAATCCTGTTTTTAAGAGTAATATATCGTAATTTTTATAATTGAAAAATAAATTAAAAGATTGTTTTTTTTAAATATTTACATAGTTAATTACTGTATTAAAGAATTAATATAGTTTATGAAAAGATCTGTTCTTAAGATCTTGGAGGCATAGAAAGTTACTGTCGACTTCGATCGAAGTGCGAGACCGGCGAGGAAGAAAGCTATCGACGGCGCTGTACAGATTTCCGCCAGATCGAACGTGATCGAAAAGCTAATATCGATACACTTGTTCGGCCACGAGGGAGAAACGAGTTCGATCCGCTTAATGAACCGATCACTGCATCGATTAACGCTGGTTAAGACCGATTGGTTGCGTCGTCTCAAATTTGTCAACGGGTGCGAACCGACCACCGACATAACGATGTTACACTCAAGTAGTTATTTTACGAAACTCTGTACTTGCAGTATCGAGAATATGAAGATAGGAAAGAAAGATTGAAAAAAAAAAGATACACCGGGGGAAGCTAAAAAAGATTGTAAAGTGGTGATTACTGTTATAAATTATTATGTTAGTAATATAAGCGAAAGGTTGATATGAATAAAAAATGCTTGATAAAAAGTGTGATTGAATGGTAACGCAGCTTTAATGATTATGTTGTGTCTGCAGTCAAACAATTTTCGCGCTGAAAAAAGACATAATAAGTGGCGCTTTGTTATCGGAATCAGCTAATTTGCTCACACACTTTGATCATGTCTTTTTTATTTTCATATCATATATTCTGATAAACAATGATTCTGAATCATTGTTTATCAGAATCTAACAACTAGTTCATAATCTTCTTTTTTTTATTTATGAAACGTTTGTTGTGAGATTTAGTATAATAACGTTTTCATGTAATTAATTAAATAAATTATGATTCAAGATTAGATAAACTCACCGCGAATGATAAAATTAATATAATAAACTATTAAACAAATCAGGAGCACGCAGGTACGGGAAATAGAATTCAGGGAGTTTTACGTTTTCCTTATCATGCTCTACTTGTCTACTCCTACGTACGTACATATGTATGTTCATCAATTCCGGCCGCAGGATTTCAGTACCGCTTTGACGTGCATGCTGGCCGATCAGCAATTTACGATCATCGAAGGGCGCTAAAAGCATCCAGGTTGAGTCTCTTAAATGCGAACCGCTACAGCGTTGCTCCTCGGGACGTCTCTCTTGCTCTTTCACCTTCTCTCTCTCTCCCCCTCTCCCTGCCTTTCACGTTCCTTCTCTTGTACTTGTCGTTCGTACGTGCATTGCACATACACACCTATAAATCGCGCAAGTGCACGCGTACATGTGCGTACACGAGGCGTCTTAATACATACGAAAGACTCACGAGGATCGAGCGCTCGACGCGGCCCAATTACTTTAAATTGAGTTATAACCGGATCAAATTGCCGATAATTGGCGATTGCATAGCTTAATCGGGTGCCAGCCCTCCTCTCGTCTTTCCCTTCCTCGATTTCACCGAGCCAGCACCGTCAACGAATGAGCCGTGCAGCCCTTACCTCTCATCCCCTCGTCCCGACGTCGCTCGCCTTGTGTGTATGAAGTTATTTTACAAAGTGGCTTTAAAAGAAAGGGTGGGCGTGCAGAAGAGAACAATGAACGAGAAAGACAGAACAAGTGTGCGGGGACAGGGCAGGATAGAGAGAGTCTTCTTTTCGCGAGCGAACAAGCGCGCGCGCGCCCTTATCCTTCGACAATACAAATTGCTGATTATGCGCCCGGCTTTTATGTGCCTTCTAATTGGGCCGCCTCGGCTCTTGGGAAAGATCGACCGATCGCACGATCGGCCCTCGTTAACCCCTAACGCTCTCCGTGCACGCCAGGGATCCATATAAGCCGTATACTTCACGGCGAGGTTTATCGGTACTGACGATAGCCCTCGCGCGTTGCGCTCAACAACGCGATCTTTCCTCGATTTGTCTACGACTGATTCATCGTGAATTAAATCACGCCAGTAATTTGCGATCTTAAATCAATAATTACTTTTTCATCACTTTCTTATTACATTTGTACTTTTTGGTTTGATTATTGTATTTAGATATTACTGTTTAATAACGACGATAGAAATATGAAACACGAAAAAAGATGATAAAAAATTTGTTTATTTTAATTAAATTCTTTCTGGATTTATCAGAAAAAAAATGTTGAAAAATTATTAAATTCGAAGGTTTTATGAAACATTGCATATGAAATATATTTATGCATTCATATGATCGATGCATGCTGCCGCGTTTGTTTTAAAAGTAATCGAGTACAGTTTATTATTATATATAGTTGCGAATAATTTAGCTATTATTTTTTTGTAGCCATGATAAAACATATCTCGATGATTTCGTAGTTAAATCAAAACGTATGTAAAATAAATATATTATTGTTACGCTAAGCATTATATATTATTACTATAATAAAAATATCGTGAAAAAAGGTTGATGAAATGCATTGACGTTAGCGGCAGGATTATGTAATTTGATGATTCTACATGAGATCTATTTTTTACCACGCGCACGATGCAATGTCAGCGCGACCGACCCGTCCGTCGATTGTAACACGGTTTTTACAAACAAAATAAATAGTCTTACTTTGTAAAACCGTCAACGGCTCTAGGAATTAATAATTACGCGGATACACGGCTCATTACTCACGGTTGCGCCGCCAGCAGTGGTTTTACGCGAACACCGCATTTCACGCAATTAATTAGGCGTCATTACGATTGGGTCTTTGAATTATCAATTTGCTTGATCAGGAGGAAAATAGACAAGCGAAGGAAAAATGAGAAAACGAATAGCGCTCAGAATAGCGCAGCTAAACCGCACATAGATTGTAAAAAAAAAACACTCACAATGGTTTTTTATCTGCGCGGTTTGAAACGTAAAGGAGTAGCCAGCGCTTGAGCCGACTCTCGCATTTATTGTCGATAACTTGTCAATCGTATCCCAAGAGAACCGTTGACATGCTGCGCATTATGCTCTGATAGTCTGCACATTGTACGTTCCTCTCTTGTTGTCGCCGCTTCGGCTGAACGCATCTTCTGCAAGTAACTTCGAAGAGAAAGCGACTAACGTTTCCACTAAAGTCCAAATGAACCACTGCGGTTCGTTTCCAGGTCCGATATAAATCTTTTTATTGATAGTTATACGATCTGTTTGTTCACGAGAATGATTGATCCCATATTAATGAATATATTTTTAAAGATAGTTGGCACCAGGTGTATGTTAACTGTTGTATGATTGAGCGTGATGCAATTATTAATGATTAGTTGCATGGCTGTTGAAATTTGAATTTTATAGAATCGGGACAGAATCTTGATAAATAGCTTAGGGACGTTTTTTGTATAACATTTCATTTATTACAATATGATAAGTCTGATGACAGAGAAATTCGTAGTTTCAAACTAATTTTGACACGATTTTCTTTTCGATGAATCTTTCGATGAAACGTCGTGATAATTTTTCTCGATTACGTTTTAAGCTGTATTTTAAAAGGATATGAAGATAAAAATGATGGATGAAGATAGATTAAGATTGATATTACATTAAAGAGCTAATTTAGAAATTAACTTGAATTCTATATAATATCACATCCAAAATGATTAAATATAATGAATTATATTTACATTGAACTAAATAAATATTTTCTATTCATTGTATAAATAACAATCACGTTGAACGAATTTCCGTGTTACAAACAGAACAAAAGCAGTGGCAATAGTCAATCACTTTTTAACGTTTATATATTCCATTTCTAGAGACGCTTGTATATAAAGTCCATCCGGGACCGATCATTGCTGTTCTCGTGGAAATTCGCTTTTGCGCGTTGTAACGCCAGACGAGCGATCGTGTCGCAGACTCGTAAACCGGCTCGTCTATCGATATTTCACTCGTGCCGAACGGGAGTCGCGTTCACGGTTAAAATCGTCCTGTTGCCGCAGCAGTGTTGCCCAACTCTCATGCATAGAGTCATGATGGGTTTAAGCGATTGCTTATTGCTTGGCTGGTATAACCAGTCGTCATGGACTGACGCACTGCTTCTCGCTCGTTTGTTATCTGCATTAATACGTGCGTACATACACGCACGGCTGTATACGCATGTATACACGCTATTATAGGAACTGTGTGTCTTGAATCGTGTACTGGAGTATCATGGACTCTGATACCGTAGTATACATCGGTCTCGATCATCGTTATTGAATTTTAACTATCTGTCCCATGACAGATATACCAAACTCGGCTTGGTTAATTTTTTTCGAGCTTATATCTGACAGATTATTTGAGATTTTTTGCTGTAAGATTGATCGCGAACCGTCTGATTTTTTCGGAAAACCTAGCTTTTTTACGTTCTCTTATGAATAAATCAAGATAGCATGTTTCTTTTTCCAAAATACTACATTATATTAGAAGGCTAATGCAGTTGTAAAGCGAACATACGTGATCATTCAATGCTCTATTTATATACTAAGAAAAAAATTTTCTTAATTCCAAAAAATATTTAGTTCGATTACGAGCAACTAAATATTTTAAGTAGTTTAACTAAACATTAGTTAAATTAATTAATTCTTGATTAAAAAATTTTAAAGGTCGACATGAATGCATTATACCTTTTTTAGTGCAACTTAATAATTGTTGAAACAACTAAGGTTTAGTTAACTAACTAACATGTTTAGTTGCTCGTATCGGACTAAATATTTTTTGGGATTAACAAATTTTTTTTCTCCGTATATCATTTACGAAAGGGTCAAAAACATTTTGAGAGTCATACATTCAATGCAATTCTTTTAAAATATCTGCACTTATAATAACGTAACGTCATAATCAATAAAGAAATTATTAATATATTAAGAACTACATTGATGTATAGTACTATAAATTTTTGAATGGCTAGGGTAATATCAAAGAAGATATTAAATATCAATCCGGATATAAAAACAATGATTGATCTGTCAAGGTTATTTGCGTGAGCTGGTATTCATAATTTGATGATTTTGCAACGCTCATATTTTTTTGCAATTGATTAATGTAAATTGAATAATGCAATGCACTTGTAGAGTCGACATGTTGTATTATATAATATACAAAATAAAAAAATATATAATTTAGCTATAATTATAAACCGGTTGTTGATTATTCAAGCTTACACATCCGTAACATCGAATATATATCGAATAACATCGAAAATACTCGCAATTCGTAACACGAGCATTTAGGCAAGTCGAATGGGCATAGGCCTGAGGCACACAAATTTGAAGAGTACATTTTCGAAGTGAATGTCGATATGCTCGCTTTCGCGTTAAGAAATAAGATTGATCCATTATGTTATTAAATACTACTTAAATTTTCCCTGTCGTAATCCGTCTTAGTTGACAAAATATTTGGTTTATTGTAATAAAAGTCCATACTGATTTTCCCTTGGTTCGGTTTTTTTTAAATAAAAATTTATTTATACAACTTGTTTTTTTCTAAATTTAGATACAAATTTACATATTTGCAATATCTTTAACAAAGAATTATACAACTAATATACTATCATCATTGTGCTAATTAATGTCGTAGACATTAAAAATGATAAATAGTAATCACAACATTGAAATATTCCAGACTAGTAAAAAAGAGAAACAAAATAATTAAGTATAGTTAGAGTTGTGAAAACTGCAGAATCGGCCTTTACGTATTTACACGAGATTTTAAGTATATCTAAAAAAATAAAAATGTTAATGCTCATGCTACTTTCTTGTTTTCTCTTGATTGTGTGAGTTCTTAAAGACTTTTTCTAAAAAATCTTTCTGAAAAAGATAAATCCAGAAAAAAATTCAATTTTGCAATATGTAAATCTATATATGTGATATTTATTTTACAAAATATAAATCAGTAAATCAAAGAAACTTAACGTTTTTCTTTTGTTAAGACCGATTCACGAAATGTAACATCGTATTATGCTATGAGTTTTGAATAGAGAAGTTAACATTATCTATAATAATAATTCCGGGCAAAAATATTAAACAGAGACAATAGTTGCAGGAGATTTGCTTATTATGTCACAATGTACAACGGAATTGTACAAACGGTATAATATTGCGAGAATGTTCAAATATGAAAACTTAGACATATTGTCATATGCAATCTCTGAATAATTTTTCTTGCTCCGAGCAAGAAAATTAGTTTTTTTACGTTTGTTTATAAATGCAATATACATGTATATTGTACATGTATATATCACATAGAGATTATTTATCCTGTATACATTTATTTTTGTACGCATTATTAGTATTGCTTTTTAGAGGATTTTTTCCCGGAACATTTGATAAATAATATTTAATAATAATAATGATGATATTTTTTAATAATGATAATAACGATAAATATCGTGTAATAACAATAATACTAATGGTAATTAATAATTGTATTAATATCTTTTTACACGTCTTCCCGTACCATCAATAGTAATGAAAATATTTCAAATCATATTAGGTGAAATATGTACATATACTTCTGGGTATGTGTGCGTGTTTGTGTGTGTATCTGTATGTCTTGACTGTATGATATATTGATATAAATATACTAAAGCTTTTAATTACTGGCCAATATATCTCACTCTGACTTACTACATGTAAAATATAATCTTTATTTTTATCTTGTCAACAGAAATGTAGCGTTCCTTATTAATTTCTCAGTTATTTGTACTAACAATGAAACTAAATATAAATATTTGTCTATTTGTTTGAAACGACATCAATTGAGAATGACTGAATCTGCCTACAATTTTTGAATGGATATCTTTTTGTAGCTACACCAGTGATAATATTTTCGAAATATTAATTAATTAATTTGATTTTTTCTGTATTAAAAGAACGACATCTATTGAAAACGGCCGTCCAATATGTACCTATATGTACATATATTGTATATATCAGTTAGTCTAAAATAAATTAAACCAATATAAATTGCGTCCATTTAATCCGAGTACTATTACATATATGTACAAAATGAACACATTTCCATGATGGTACTACCTATGACCGGTGGTCAAAATGACCAGCATTTTCTTTCTCTTCGTCAACATCACTGTTGTATTTCCATCGCGAAAAGAGTTCTATATACATCACGTCTACGGTACGTTATTCATTTCTATTCACTTTATCAGTGGAATTGTAACTATTATGAATATATTGTCCATCGTTTCTCTCGAAATTTTTTCGAGTTCGTTTCTCTAGAAACCACGCAGAGCATTTTCGCGTGTTTCTTTGGAGACAAAATTCCGAAAATTGAAATCGGTCCAATCGACTCATGAGCCTCAAAAACAATTCGCCGTCAGAGAGGTACCCGCGGGAAGCGTCAAATCGAGCGGATATGCCGTGTTTTCTTCCTTGGGTGATCTGTCGTTCTTTTCGTCCTGTTCTTCCTCTTTCTCTTCTTTTTCCGGCGATTCTCTGGATCGCGACGGACTGCTACTTGCTCGCATGCTGAGGTCGATTGGTTCATCGCCGGCAGGATTACTACGATTAGAATCAACCAGAAGTAGATTGTTGTAGTTCCATGGAGATGACAACGAGTGTGCTCCCGACGCGAACATCCCTGATACTCCCCCTGGGAGTAACAGAGAATTTTGACCTGTGAGCATGAGCATGCCATTGATCGATACTCTGGGTTTGGACGATTCTTGCTCGTTTGTTCTCGTGGGAGTGAATGGCGATCGACTTGAACTGCTCCTGGACTGTACATCACGACGATGGTCATCGTCATTGGACTCGCTTTCGGATCCATCGACATTTCTTGTGTTTCTCGATATTGATTCCGCCGGCATAGGTGATCGATAAGAATCCGACGAGTAAAGCGATGTCCCCTGTGTGAATATCGTGGGAGTTTCCGCGGATGGGCTCTGTTGCCGTGGTGAACGATTGTCGAGCGGCGATGATGAGACTTCCCTCGATATGGGCGGGGGTGTTGTCATGGATGACAATTGTGGCTGATGTTCCCTCATATACAAATTCTGCAGATAGAGTTGTTGGTATAAAGACACCTCGTCCGGATGAGGCGATCCATTCGATCTCACCATCATTGCGGGTGGAGGTCCAGTATGGAACGGATACTGGATCATCGGATTTTCCTGACTGGTCGACGCGCCATTGTCTGTCTCGTTGCTGCCGTCACTTTGCGGTGGATAACTTAAACGGAAGGACGTAGCGATATTGGAAGGACGGAACGACGCTATCTCGTTCGTACTTTGATTACATCGCCTCATCTGCTCCGAAAAATACGTGATCTTGAACCAATTTGAACGCCGTCCGTAGCGTGAGCACGACTTGGACATACCGACGTCTAGGCACTTCTTTAATCGGCAAGCTTTGCAAGCCGTCCGATTCCTCTTGTTAATTATGCAATTGCCGCCGTTCTTACACGCTGTCACGTTAGTGGGGTTGTTATACGTGCGACCGAAGAATGACTGTAACAGAAGATTATAGTAATTCTATTAATATTATTCGGATTATAACATATTTAGATAATATCAGAGCTGCGTTTCTATTTTAAAAATTTGAAACTAATATCCCGAAAAATTTTGCAAAAAGAAATTACAAATTTAGTGCTTCAATAGCGTTATTATCGACTTCATAACCATTCAAGGCGCTTTGGCACTTGATACTTCCAGATTTATGCCACTTAAAATCACAGGTGAGATTAAGGAACAGAACATTTCGCTGACGCATTGGTAGAAATTAATGCGTGTTGCTCGTTAAATTGATCTACAAATGTACTTATCGCCGCACCGGATACTTAACAACTTTGCGGTTACGGCCGTTGGACGATCATGAATTTTCGCGCGATGGCTCTCGACCCAACCTTTCGACCCTCGACATGTCCAGAGAATGGCGGAGAACCGCGGTGCGGCGCGCGGCTCATCTATATAAATTAATCGGATTATCGAGACAAACGAAGCATTATCGCGATAGAAGCCCGCGCCGTACTTTCGTACCGGATATTACCAGATACGTCCACGAGAGAGAAACCTCCATACGACCGAACCATATAAAGGGTCGATGGTCGGTGCCCGTGTGTAAGCCACGCGCGTTTCTACCGGATTAAACGTCAGGGTTTAATGTTACGCGCGTCACGTGAATTAGCATGCCTGTACCTAGAAGAGAGGCGCGCGCGAGAAAGAAAGAGAAGGGCAGAGTGACGAAGAGCACGCAAGAGAACGAGCAAAGGGTGAAGGGAGCGGAAGGAGATGGAGAAAGAAAGCGAAAAGACGAGGAGGAGAAGGAGGAGGAGGAGGAGGAGGAGATAGAGTATATACGTGGCGGGGCCGCTCGTAAAGTTAAACGCCTGTCGGCCGACGATAAAACTGCCTCAAGAAGACCCGTTGCTTCGAAAGGTGCGCGCGGTCTCGCTCGCACGGTCATCGAGTACTAATTTACGACGCAGCTTTGCAGTCTTTTGCCGCTCGCACCCTCCGGAAATTTCGAGAGATGCCACAATGCGAGCGCGCAACGTCCGCGGTCGATACGTCGGTTGTATATCGTTCGATTAGGCTTCCGTATTCAGGGGAATTTTCTGATCGATCTAAGAATATACCGTTCTCAAGATATACTTTGTTTCTAAAAAAAAAAGAAAGCAAATAAAACAATGAATTACATTAATTAATTTAGTAAAAATTTGCGTTCACGAAATGAGTCGTATTGCAAATTAAGTTAATATCAATATTAAATTCGAAAAAATACATTTACCTGCCCAATTTACTTGATCGAAATAATTATATATATTTATAATATATTTTACCAAAGTCAATGATGTCCCAACATATATAAATAGATTTAGTTTTTAGCCATTAGTATCAAACTGATTCTTCTTTAAGATTGAGCACGATCGTGCCTTGTTAAAGTGTAGTTATCGCATATGTTACGAGATCACAGGAGGCAATCTCGCGTATCTATCCGCGTTCCCACGCTTCTCCCGTTATTACGATATTGCGTCACGATCGATTTAGCGCATAACGCACGCGTGTTACGGAACAAGATGCGGAAGGTAAAATGTAAAAAAATTTCGTGTCGTATCGTCGTAGAGGCTGCCGAAGGACACGGATTCTGCGCTCCACCTGACTGAAGAGCCACGTGGGCGGGCTGGTAACGGGCCGAAATCTTGAAAGTTCGCGCGTAGCGGTACACATCTCGTTCGGGAGTAACGAATCGTTCGCTAAAGTGGTCACAGTGGCCAAATTCACGGCCCACGACTCGGTCGAGTTCGGTAGTACTTGATGACTCGCTGGACTTCCGGATGATCATCGCAACGATGTCATCGTTGTGAGTCATCCAGAGTAACATGACGATTACTCGAGTGCAGAAACTTGTAGAGAAACTTGTTCATTATATATACGAAGTATCAATAATTCCAAGGATTAATGGATCACACGTTTTTTCGCTCGGTTACACTCAGAAATCACCATATAAATGTCATAATTATCGGCATCGTGTAAATCAATGAGTCCAAGCCCGTGATTGCGATCATTCTTTCAGAAAGCCGTATTTACCGATTTCGAATTTTAAATCAAATCACATTGTTTTCTAGAGTAACTATAGCAATTACATAGTTAAATCCATTGATTATGCTACATCAGGGAAAGATCGTGATTCGATGGATAGAAATCGTAGATCGACAAACGACAGGTGACGGCTCATAATAAGCCCCGCGAAACGCGCATACGTCCGAAATGCGCATTGAACGAGGCGTTAAACGATAATCTTCTGCCGGCAATCTTGAATTGTGACGATCCGAATGTGTTGGAAATAGCACTCCACGTACACCAGATGATCTTTAGTCGTCGCCACGACTGAAAGAGATTACGATGCCGTTCTGTGCGCAGAACTCCAATATATGTGTATGTGCGCCATCAGTACCGACGCCAAATGGCGCTTCCGTTTCTCAGACGATTTATCGGTCATATAGGAACATATCCTTCGCATATATTTAATTCTTTCCGGCCATTAGAATCGCGCAATGTGCCGAGTGCAAATTTAAACATTCCAAAATTAGATCAACCTTCTGCGTATGTTTCTTTTCCATTTATGATAATGGTATGATGAGCAAAATACATCTTCCTCATATATATTATTTATTGCAGTAAGATTTGTCGCATTCGCGACTGAATAGATTTGATAATTTTTAATTCCAAGGTATAGTTCGCCTTAAAAAAAAGTTCACACTCGATCGGGCCTAAACGTGATAAAAATCGCACGCGAGAGACGTGTACGTTTCGCAACGTGACGGTATTCGGTATGATTTACGTATCGATTTACGTGTATCACGGACATTGCATGTTCGATCGAATCGCTCAAAGTCGTCCATGCGATGTAATTGATCCGGTGTCGCGCTTCTGCCATATCGGGTTACGGATTGCCTCGGGACTGGGAAAAGTGGCGACGTTCTTAAAGCGCCGCGGATGACTTTGTCTTTCGCGGATAGCGATTGCGTCGCCGGATCCTGGTCCAGTCGTCCATGTGTTCACTCGGTCAGCTGCGTACGGAGAGTCGGACAATTCTCGATGAAGGGGGACAACGGGATATTCGCAGGATTGCGTAACGCCGTGCATGCGAGCGCGTGTTCACTCGGTTTTTCAAGTTTTTGCACAATTCTTCGCCCGGTCATTGGACGTGCACGCATACGGGGCCCGACACCAGGAACAGCGGGCGACGACGAGCCGTAATACGACGGCAACAGCAACAACGGCGGCAGCGGTAAAACCAGCTCTCGTCCGCGTGTAGAACGCATAGCGGCTGAAACACGCGCCATTTACGGGCGCGTGCGACAAATCCGTCAAGAGAAGCTAGGATTATCTCAAATCAGCCGGTATGCCCGGAATCTTGGATCGATTTGTAACGCCATAAAGCGACGTGGAGAAATCAGCATCGTCCGTGATCGTGAAAAGAAATGTAAAATGGCTTGTAGAAAGCAAAGGCATCTTTGAATCCAAATCGACCCGATCGATATTTTAGTAGTAAATTATTTTTGTAAATAGTTGTTTATATAAAAGTAACAAGTACGCGATGCCAAAAATTACATTGTAATAAATATTAGAAACGGTTAAGAGAGCAATCTTGTTAGCGTTCGTAAAACGGAGAGAATTGAAATGCGTAAAGCACAGGGAGGCAGAAATGTTGTTTTCTCGGCGCAGTGATAAAAATGTCATCGGTATGACATTCGGCAAGTCGATCAGCGGCGTGATGTTAATTTATCTCAAGGGAGAACCGCGATAGTTTCTCGTGCGTGAGGAGAATCGATCGAAACTTCGAATTTTTTATTACCAAATGGGGAACGCGAATGGCCCGAATCGGCGCGATTTGAACGGATCGACGTTCCAGAGATTCGGTTTTCCACAAAATCGACCCAGAAAGTCGATCTTGTGGGTCTTCATCGCGATTCTATCATCTTGCCAATTCTGCAAATGACTTACGTGCGTGTTTAGCACAACCATTATTCACACGACATCATGGATTTCTTCGCGACGAGCTAAGTAAGACGTCAAATATATAATTTTCGCTTTAACAACGCGACGAGTTGTAGATCGATACATTGTCGCAATTGACAACGAGGAAATATACTTACTCCAAGCTGCATTAATTTTCATTGAACTATTCGCGACCTACTAAGAAATTTATTTGCTGTCGTATCTAAAGAGCTTTGACAGTTTTGTTTTTATGTTTGCTTGAGTTATATATTGTACAATTCGGTAACAATTAAAATTATTAATTTTAATTTTACTTACATTATCGTAATTTCGAAGAAAGTAATAGAATATCGCTATTTTATGATTTTATGAAAACATCAAGATTTCACATTATTAAAGTTTCATATTCGTATACATGGTATATAGAGGATCAATATTCTGTGTTGATGTCGAATATCGTGTATGTCAGCATTCAGCAAGACATTGAATATCTCTGATGAATATCGTTAGATTAAGGATTTTATGACTTCAATAATATTTGAGCAATTTCAGTTTTACTATGGCAATTTTATAAAATGTGTATTAGTTTCTCTTGTCATATAAAATATCGTCAAACAAACATTTAGTCCCACGCTATGCTGCGTGAAAACGTAACGTGACGCCGAGCGCGGCAATAGTCACGCTATTTCCTAAAGGGACGATTATTCTCCTATGAACGTGAACGACCCGCGGGAGAAAAAGACGAAAATTACTTTTGGAGAAAGAAATGAAGGCTTATGGCGTTATTGAATTTCTCATAAACGTTTTACGAGAAAGTCCGTGGCACATATCGCACGGGTTTCGGCGTGCAGCATCCGTCGTGCACGAATCTGAGGTCACAGCACGAACGCGCGATATGGGGAGGAAGGGGGGGGAAGGTTAGATGCGTGGTTATATGCGCGGCGATGGGGGACAGAGAGGGAGGATGTGCGGAGAGGAATCAGAGAGTCGAGACAGTCGACACGGCCACACCGCGACTCCAATAGCATCGCTGGCATAGCTGGACAGGCCATTTCACATTCCCACGTCCTTAATATAGATTGTTGATAGGCGCGAGCGAACAAGCGAGACGGGACGAGCGGGAATATACATAATGGCACCGGGGGGGAGACGACGACGGCGGCGGCGGCGGCGGCGGAGGTGACGGGCGAGGGAGAAGGACAGGCACACGTTCGCAGGGTCACTGCGCGGAGCGCGGCGAGAAGCGTGCGGCCGGGAAGAAATGGACCGAAAGAGACTTAGATGCGCCGCGTCGGAGCGACGAGGATAAGACGTTGCGTTACGTTGCCGCTGGTGCGACGGAGAAAGGCGCGGTGGTGGAGTGCCTCACGGCACAGGTGCTTCACCGTGTGCCGTGTGCCGGAGCGGGTCGCGCCGACACGGACGAGGAAGTGAGACGGAGCAGGAGGAGAGAGAAAAGTTCGCGAAGTCGTGGTAGACTAGGGACACGGCTGCCAGCCTCGGCGGTGGTCGCGTCGTGCGATTACGCTAGCTGCGAGCCAACTGTGCGCGCGGCGTACAGTTACGCTGTAATCGCGAGTGTCGCCGGCTACTCCGGCGATCGATGGAGCGAATCAGCCGAGACGCGATCGACAGATCCTCGACGGAGTTGATCGCTCCGTCTTGACAAATTGGAGTATTCATTGTCACATATATGTATAGTCATATGTATTAATATTATTATATTTTATCAAATAGTTAGAGCGCGCTGTGGGCCTATTTTGTAATAACTCTTAACGACAGTTTTGTTATCGTTATACTGCGCAACGACAATATAACGATAATGAAACTGTCGTTAAGAGTTACAGAATACACTGGTTTCAACCGCATCGTTAATGTAACGAAATAATATCCAATTTCGATTAATTAATTTAAATATATGTATGAATTCGATATGCGAAACTTAAATCCTATTAATGAATTCCAACAGTTTTTCTCTCAAAATTTGAGAATTATGCAAGCAGCAATCACGAAAGAAAATGCATAATCGATCGCCAATGTACGAACAGTCATCGTCAATTTCGCCGCGGTGACTCGAAATAACTCGTTAACATCTCGAATGAACACGATATTAACACATGAATGTGCGTATCGGCGAGTGACCCTGATACACGCTGGCGCGATGCCTGTGTCGCGGACGAGCGCGCAAACCGTATTCGCGCGTCATCCTCCTTATTCTTCGCATCCGGTCATCCTTTGCCCGCGTTTCTTCGCTCGCGCTGGCTTTCTCAGATGAGGATGACGTGGTGCCGTAATCCGCAACGATCTGGATTTCGCGTCCTGGCACTACGTGGCACTACGCACCAACTGGCCGCGCTAATAATAATCGATTACATAGTCACGACGGTGTTTCCGCTGTGACGTGCTATAATGGGACTCTAATGATTTTTCTCCTATTCCTAAATTATTCTGCAATTTGTTTCGCCACGGATTCCGGATAGAGCTCGTGTGAGTCGAGGAAAGAGCGTTGGCAGTTAAGCGTTCCGCGTAAAATAAAAACGTAACTGGATCCGTCTAGCTATTTTTAATCGTTCGTTGTTCATGGCAGATCCGCATTCATTACGGAGTAATTGTGTATTCTCGCGATTATGTCGAGGCGCACCGCGTCAAACATGTACGTAAATCACGATTTGCTTCATTAAACATCGCGGAATCCCATCCGATGCTTTTGAGATAAGTCCAATTTGCTCGTATCCGCTAATGTAATGCACCTGCAAAGCGTAACGCAACGTAAGGAAATTCAAACACTTCATAATATGACGTTTGTTTTACCTGGAACACTGTAATAATCGGGAATAACCATTTTTCTTACCGGATTAAAACTCGAAAACAGATATCGCCTAGAGGCATCGTTACTCATTTCTCAAGTCGTTGAAGTGCACGTTTATTTAAATTTAAATGTTTTGTTATATAGCAATAAATATAATTAATAAAGGCGGTAGCGAAAACAATTATCATTCTTTCTGTATTTCCTGTAGTATATAGAAATATGATAAATCAAATGCATTTATATGAATTTCTGTGATTGCTACGAAGTTCGAAAACGGCGGTCATTCGGTGTTCTTTGGCGCGACACCAAGAAATCTGACGAAACGAGATCGTGGAAACGAATAAGACGAAGATGGACGGAGACAGACTGACGTCACTCGGTGGCATGGACCTTGAGCCTCGTGTGCTCCGCATACTTATTCCAAGCGTAGAGCACTCTCGTTTTCGTTTCGAGTGATTTCTAATCGAGAGACCAGTCTTAGCGTGCGTCGCTATTGATAAATGGTCGATGGTTGGTTTAATGAGGCACTGATATTTCCGCGAATCAAAATCAACGATGCAAATGCGCATTGATGAGTATCCTGTCTTTGGTCGATTGAAAAACATGATTCGCGCGATCATTGGCGTCTTGACACAGGAATGTTAAGGTGAAAGATATCTTGGTCAATTAGTAACGTCAAAGCTTCTATTTTCTGCGTCATCCGATTTAAACATCCGCGTCTTTTTTATTCGTGTAACGTGTATAATGTACGATACGCGTGATATGGTGAAATATATGAAAAAAATAGACAGTCAAGAAACTGCCCAGTTAAAATTGTAGCAAATTATTACCGGCGCGCTATTCCAGCGGGTTGTGTTTCGTAATCGCGATTATCTTAGAAATCACGTTTCGGACGTATTACACATTCTCGGGGCAGTTCAGTTTATCACGTGCGACACAGAACGCTTCCACGTCCTACGGTATTGCACCGATTGAATTGCAGATAGGTACGCAACGACAGTTCCTAACTACAGAAACAATGGGCGCCGGTTATTGTATGCTGATTTTCTCTCGCGGATTTTGAAAGTCTGTTTCTCCGAAGAGTAAGCACGCGCCGCGATAAAATTTAATAAACCGGTACTCTCTCGGGAGACCGAAAGTATATTCCGTAGCACTGCACGTTTCACCGCTGACGCGCAACGCTATTAGCGGTACATTTCGTTGCGTTTGACATATCTAATAATTTATATGATATTTGGTGAATATTTTGTTACCAAACTTACTCTCAAACGATATATATACTATATATAGGTATATGTTTCTTTCTTTGTTATAAAATTCAGTCTCTCTTGTTAGCCCTACGAAACAGAACAGCTAGCGAAGAAATGGAATTTCATGGAACGTATAAACATAGAAGAACAAAATTATTTTAATTTATAGTAACGACAAATAAAGCAAGTTGAAATAAAGCTTTGAACGTCGTAAAATAACACTCCGGAACAATCAAAATGCTTAAAAACTGACTCATGGTACGATGTTAGCCCAGAGAGAATTGTGTGTTCACGGCGCGGCGGGTCGTTCTGTATTCGCTTTACCTACGCTTTACGGTCAGTGTTGAGAACGGCAAGATCGTATGTTAGAAATTTTTACGGCGCGCCGATATGGTCGCGGGGATTTGTCCTCGGAAGCTATTTGCTTACATTAGAATCCGCCTCAATTCAAGAGAAGAGGAAGCGCTCGAGCACACTCGGTCTCTACTCGGGATAGACGAGTACGGATTGATGCACGAGAACGATTCGCGTTTGCCTTCGAGAGAGAAAAAAGAACGACGCGAGATGCGTGTGCGGCTATACTCGACCAGATCCGCTTCCCAGGAGAAGAGATAAGACTTCTCTCGGGGAAGAACGCGCGAGAAGAGGTACGACTCGCGGAGACAGCTGGAAACTCTGCGAAACGGATCGCCGCAAACTCAAGAATTATTTCTTCGGTCTATTATGCATCTCAGGCGAAGATATTCTACCTAGTTACTAATGTAATTCTATTCCTTGCGGATTATCTTGCGAATTAAAGCACGCTATCACTCATTTAAACGACGTTTTACTTCAATGTTGGTGCCAATTTTCTTTCTACTAATATTAATAGAATTAATTCAAGTACGAAAACAATTAGTTTAATTGTGTGTGTATTTAAAAATTTTTTGCTAACATATTTTGGACATGTTTATTGAAAAAATATAGTAAGCCAGAATCTTGCTAGATGATGCAAGTGTCTGACATTCCATTTTAGCGAAGAAAAAAACTGGAGAAAGCTAGAAAAATAACGTATATACATAATCATATTTTCAATCCCGCCTCTATTAATATACTTTCATTATTGGAATCGCAATTCGCGTCTGCTCTAGCATAAAACGCGATCATTGTTTAATATCGGCAATACCTAAAGGCGATACTACGTGGCATTAGATGGAAACGGTAGTCTTCTAACGTGAAAGTAATAGAATATGTACTGTTAAGTTTCGAGCAAACGATGCTATAATAGTTTCCGTTTGCGATGAAGTAGAGTGACAGGCGCTTTTAGTGAACGATAGAAAATGTTCTTATTTACTACCATCCCGAATATCTCGCACATGTATTAATAATATGCAAAGAACGACAAGTATTAAACAAGCTCGATTAATGACAGCGATAAAAATCAGTGACAAGTAAAAAAAAACAGAAGCGTTCGATTAAGTTTACTATGTTTCTATATGATTCCGTGACAGCTAAGAGACGAAACATCTGCGGAACGTCCGACACTTGCGATGGGCTCTCGTTAATCCTCATTGACCCGCGCGGTAACGGTAGCCGGCTGCAACCCTTTCGTCCGCGTTTCTAAAGACAGCATAGGTAAATTACATATGTATTCATATAGGACAACACGTGCGTCCTCTCGCACGTCGCACTTGGCTGCGTTTCCTCTGCTCATCGCGGTTAGTCAGTCGCAACGGGTAACTCTCTTCTCTTCGACGAATTCGTGAGGATTGCACCAATCGGTCTCTTTCCGTTTGCGTAACGCGATCGTTCTGAAAAGATCGACCGCGTTCGTAGACATGAGGTCGGCGTCGCGGTTGGACATCGGTTGCGCAGGACCGACGACAACGACGACCGCGAAGACGACTCACGAAGTCGCGCGTCCGCTGAATGCTAACTATCGCTCCCAAGGGCGCGCCGTCTGTGTAGTAACAGCGCGATGCGATCGCTCGGGCGTGAACTGGGCCACATGCGAGAACGGTTGGCTGCTCGTGCCACTCATGGGACTTCGCTATTTAGTTCACGCGATCGTATCAACCCTTTGCACGATGCCGATACCGTCCGTACGTTGTCGCAGCATTACCATTCGAATCTTAAACGTTTCAATTACCGCTCTCGAGCATCTTGCGTCTCAATACGATATTTTGTTTAAAAACTTGCAGTTTGTTTGAAACAAAGAGACAAATAAGTAACAAAAGTGTATTAATTTTATTATAGTTTAAAAGACATTAGCTACATTGCTCCAGCTCCATATTTTCTTTATTTTGCAGTAGCAAAAAAATTACTACTTCTTACGAGCAAAGATTTAATTTACAGCGGACAAGGATGACATTCTGGAAATCGCGAATTTAGCAATAATTCGAAGCGCCGGTTGTCGACAAAGCGGCGGCGTAGAACGTTGTCGGATCGACAGATCCTTTCATAGATCGCGATTTATTGGCTCGTAAACCGGGCGTAAAACCCGACGGTCGCCGCGCGGTTTGGCCCACATACATACGCAGTTCTTCCCTTCTATCGTGCCTGCCCATACCGATCGTAAATCGCCGCTTTATACGATCGGCCGATCGCCGCGGTGTGCTGAAGCGCGGTTCGCGGTTTCCTTCCTGAACCATGTTTCAGCGTTGCGTCGACCAGCGCCGGATGGGTGCCACGTTGACGCAAGAAAAATAAGTCGCGGTTTTTTTCGCAGATATGACTGATCCGTCATTTGGACTTAGCAAACCCACGAACCCGAACTTAATACATTCAGTCATTTGCACATCATACACACTCGTTACAAATACAAACATTTTTGTGACTGATAGCGCAATGAATATTTAAAAAAAGCAAGCTATACAACTTAATTTAAGAATAATGAAAAGGATAGAATAAGATCCATATACGTATTTGATAAGTGGAGCAACACAGTGAAAATTAAAGCTTATTTTTTAATTTATATTAATTTAAAAAAAATCGTGGTTTTTTAGTGGATATGCGATTGCGAAATGATCGTCCAATTGGTTCGATGATTTTTTTATAATCTCGTTTCAATCACGTGGCTAAAGTAATTCAATGCGACATATTAATATGCGATCTGGAATATAGGATTTATAGATCAGACTTTTAGTATCACGGCTAAAATTCGCTTGTCAGTGTAATCTGCCGCGTCTATAATTGTTGAGTGTTACGATTGCGCTCGAGTGCCGTCGTCGATTCACAGGCCGGCGCTAAGCTCCTTGAATCTCGCGCTCTTTACTCGCGGTCTCCCGGTATCGTGGTATCTGTTTCGCAGCGGTACTTAAATGGCCGGCAATTAGAAGATGTAATAGCCGCAGTTAAAAAGCGCTTCCACGAAGTCGGCGACTGATCCGCCTCGCGCGTACACGTACGACGACGCGCGGCGAGTTAGGAAGGTAGGCGCGAGGGGAAACTGCGAACTACTCGCGGATTCTTGCCGTATGTTAACACGCGCCACCTTATGCCCATCTTAATGTCGCTTTACGAGAGAGCTAATTGTACCAGGAGAGATATCGCCAAGAGATTGGGTCCATAATCGGCTTTACGGCACTCTTAATACGAATGTATATTCCCTGAATGCGTTCCTCTCTGCCGTTCTTATCACGATGCCTATTCTTTCATTCTGCTTCACTCTTTCCTTTCACTTTCTCTCTTTTTTTCTCTCTTTTCGTATTATATGTTTTATTTCTTTATACTTAATTGCCTAGTAATAATAGCTAGTATAGTTAATAATAGCCATAATAACAAGAATGTAGGTTTAAGACTCAGTCCTTTTCTAATTTTGCGCGATTCACGAGGCGAATCTATTGCGACAACAGCAGAACGGATCGCTGTTCTCGACAGTGACACACGAGACGCAGACCTACCTGGTGGCGGTGTCTAAAGGGCGTCGCGAGCAGATATATATCGTCGCACGAGAGGCGGACAGGTATACTCGGAGCTAGCACGAAAAAGGGAAAATCTAAACTGGTCGCTTAATCTGTCGTTCGTGACAGGACTCCGACAATCTACCGCGGCCGAGAAATCGCCGCGGCGCTCGAGGAAATCGAACGGCCGGACAATTTTTACCGTGCTATTCTCAGAGTGTTATCTCCTTCGCCGGACTGCCACTTTCGTTCCGTTCGCCGTCGTCAAAGACGTGCTCCTTGATTTTCCTTAAGTGTTGCGCTTAATCGCTGGCCATCTGTTCACGGTTTAATCTTTTGGCGACTGCACCGGCAATATCTTTTTTACATTCGCTTAATCTCTCAAGCATTTTATATTATCTTTACGTGTGTTATTTTATCTCATCAAATCGTTTCACTGATTTAGCAGAAGCTGAAGTATAATCGTTAGATATCAACACGATTCGTTGTGATACGCAGTACATAGTTAAACATTCGAAGGACAATTTTTATGCACCGTACGTGCATCGTTGACTCTTTGAAGCGTTTCATCCTCTTTCGCCGTCCGATCGTGTACCGCTCGCCGGAAATCATTGTTACTCGCTTAAGTGTCTTTTCGAATTCTCGTCGTCACCGGAAGCTCGGCGGATTCCCGGCCGAGATCGTAAAAAATCGAAGTTTAATGTGGTGACTCTGGTCGCATGGAAAGTAGTACAGACTATTTCGGTTAGGAATGACGCTTTTGTGCCGGCTGTGTCCTCAATCGTCGTTGTCGTGGTTTCGACTTTTCGGGCGAGTCCTCATTGTCGAGCGATGAATAAACCCGTCCCCTGAATCACGCGCCATTTTCTCGATCGAGAAGAGGGAGAGGAGCAAGGCGAGAAACGTTGACAAATTTTGCGATGTCGGTCGTGCATAATACGCAGACGGTTGAGGCCCCGAAAAACAATGACATTTGCATCATAAATAAGTGCGACGTCTGACTTGAAGAATCTCGGTCGCCTTCCGGCGCACGATTCTCTTAATAAGCGAGCGAGATTTTGCAAATTAGTGCATTGGGGCTATTCGAATAACGAAGCCGAATGGGAGGAAGAAACGAGGGAGGAAGAGACTGAGTCAGGTCGCTCGCATTCATATGCGACGCGTCACAACGAATTGCTGTCTTTCGGCGATTCTGCCCGCGGCTCTGTTTCACGCTCGGCCTTCAAGCGACCTGGCTCTCCTTTATTTGAACGCGTTCAGGACGACGAATGTGGAATTTGGACGACACCCGAGAAACCAAAGGCACATGAAACAGGGACGCACATTATGGTGCAATTATTATAGCCGCGGTACTCTCTTAGAAGAAGTAAAGACTTTCTACGCTGATATTTGAATTTCATTTATTATTTATCGATTGTAGAATTTCATTTTCTTCATATTTATTTCGCACAAATAAATCGACGAAAGGATTTTTTATTCTTACGATTGTAAGCGATATTGAACATCATCGCGCGATAATCGATCCGTTCCTGAATATGTGTAACATTATATTTTCAATCTTTCGTAAGTTCGCAAAACATGCGCGCAAACATCCTCGCGGTACCAAAAATGGAAGAAAGCCGTTGGGAAAGATCCGGAGCAAAAGGGGCCACAGTTATCGTCGTCGTCGTCGTCGTTGTCCTCGCTGTCGTCGTCGTGTGCGAAGAAAACAGGAGGGAGCAGGAGAGATCGCCCTCTTCTCAATGTTACGCAGAGAATTCGAGGCAGTCGTTAGTATGCTAATGAGTGTCCCTCGTTCTTCGTCCGTGACCGCGGTGCGCAACCGCTAAATTATTTCAAATATTTCCAAATGTTTGTCGCGCGTGGAGACTAGATCGACTTCGAGTTAGGAGTTGGGGATCGTAGAGCTTAGAGCTTAGTGTGCACCTGCGTGGTGCTTGGTACGTGTTAATGTGCATACGTATAATTTCCGCCGCTATATTTTTGTGTCCCTCTTCCTTGTCATCCTTCGTCTGTCCTCTCAGGATCAATGGCGCCGTTATATTTCTCGCGATAACATCGAAACTGTGAGAGCATCCACGTAGCGTTTTTTTCCCGCTGGTATATAATTATACAATCAAAATGACGTACGCGATATTAATTTCTTGGACGGGATTGCATTTCCTTATACGATTATATCGGATGATTCGCGATCGTTAATTAAACACACGAGGCACAATTAATTTCACTTATACATGAGTGATAATAACTATATCACGAATCGATGACCAACGGTCGTAAATATATAACGGAAAGAAGGCAGAACTGCTTTCCGAAGGGTCATGATT
Organism: Temnothorax curvispinosus; assembly: GCF_003070985.1. Lineage (NCBI taxonomy): Eukaryota > Metazoa > Arthropoda > Insecta > Hymenoptera > Formicidae > Temnothorax > Temnothorax curvispinosus. The sequence continues at coordinate 166,711 of NW_020219360.1, read as the reverse complement.
AATTCTGTGTAATAAAACCTTTCTTAAACCTTTATGATAAAAATCCAGGTTAATTTCGATACCGTTATTTAAAAATGACAAATTCGATTAAGAGATACGTAACCGCCCTTTTTATTCCAGAATATATCACCTGACGCGTAACGATATATTCTCCTTTCTAAAGGGAATCTCCCGGATCATTTTCGTTCACGAGAGGAGAGTCTAATTGACCTGAAAGGCGTTATCTGCTACTTCGTCTCCGGGAAACCGAACGCGCGAGTAAGGGTAACCATTATCTGTTGTTGCCTTAATGAGATCCAATTACTATCGGATGGGTCACTTAGTATGCGGTACCGATATTCTACGGTGTATAGCACACATTAGTGGGACAAAAGGACAAGAGCCAAGGGTCAACACCCTTTGAAGATCTAAGCACGGCCTAACGAGACTCGATCGTCGTCGTCGTCGTCGTTTGTCGGGACGATATGCGTGTTTGCGCACTATACGCGTACGCATTCCGGTGCACGTGCGCAACCCGGAATCCACCTGTTGAATATTACTCCCTACTGTGTCGACCCTCGCGTCCGACACGCGGAAGCGAACCGCTATCGAGACAAGATCCTTCCTTTCGTAGCTTTCCGTTCCTGCGCATATCCCATATTTGTCCCGAGGAAACAGACATATCTGTTCCTTCGAGACGATTTTCCGGAGAATTTGTTTCGCAGCGTTGTCGCAAAATCTTTGAACTACAAATTGTCACTTCGGAGTAATGAGACATCAGAATAAAAGGCTAAGAAGAAATCAAATCCTTTACTGTACAATTATTGTGGTGGAAGTAATAGCGCGCACACGTTTCGAGACATGTTATACGTTATTATTTCCAGAACACTCATCGCGATTCACCGCAACGCAAAGCTTCGTCGAACGGGGACGATCCAAGATAATCGATTAGTCGCACTCGAGTCTCTCGTCCACTTACGGATTCGAACCGGGCAGAAGATTTTTTTCTCAGTTACTTCTCGCACGCTCGCCTTTTCCGCATATCGGACTTTCTCACCTCTTTTCGTTGGCCGTGATTACTTCGCGAATCCCTACCATTGCAATCTTTTCGTTTTCGCATCCGTCACGGCTTATTAAGTTGTCTCTTCTTTAAACTAGAGTGCGAAACGCATCACATACGTCAACTCATCGCCGGCGTATCGACTTTTACGACTTCACGAAGTCCTCGCAGCAGGTTAAAACCGCGTAGAAACTACTTCCGTCCGCTTTTTGCCGACGATTGTCTTTCCGAAGAGACGAATCGATAATAAATCACTGCTGCACTTTGTTATATTTCCTCACAAAATTACACGTTTTAGAAATCTATATTTCTCCCTTGCTGAATTTTGTGTAATGTGTTACTTTTTTTCGCTAATAATAGAAATTAAGTACTGCCGAGAAAAACTAAATAATGCATTAATTTATTTCAATCTTTAATTTATAGTTTAAAGCATTCAAATTTCATATAAAGCGTCATATACACGCGATAAGCATATAGTTTATTAGGTTTATTATGTAAAACCTAGTAGTTTTTTAAGTTACAGAATTAATGTTATCGTTTTGTTTTTTCTGCTCTGTTCTTTTTCTTTCTGTTTGGTTAAACTTTTATTGCATTTATTTATCTGCATTTGAGTTATTATTATCGCGCACAAATGATTGGAAGAATATTGTTTAGGCCTAAATAACTTAATATTTTTGGAGTAATTGTTTAGAAAGTGGGAAAGCCTTGTCTAATATTTTTCAGAAGCTTTTATATATCTAAATATTGTATTTTTGACATATTTTTTTATCTTTTTATTCACTCATTTAACCCTGTACCAATTTTCTCTCAACCATGCATTGCGAAGTTCAAGTTATAATTTTGCGAAATGTGAAGATAGAATTACTTACTTATTACTTGAAAATACAGCGGAACTGCCACGCTCGACTTTGTAATTACGCTTGCGTTACTCTTTAAAGTGTGTAGAATTTGCATCACAAATGTTACATAACGTGCGACTCGACAATGAACGGCGTGTACGACGAGACGTCGCCGTGTGAATTCTCGGCGTCACATCACAAAGTCCGCATACGCGAAATGTAACCCGGATTTATCCGGCAGTTTCATTACTTACAAAACTTGGTTGTCATCTGATTCTTCTTACCTTGCAACCCTCGCACGTAAACGCCCCGAAATGAAACCCCGCTGCGGGTTCGTCGCATACCCTGCACTGTTGGTTCATCTGCAATTATAGAAATTATAGAAGTTATTCGAAGGAGATACGTCAGAGTCAGTTACTTCGGCTCATCCTTGGAAGAATAAAGTGCGGTGTTACAGCATGGTGGGGCAGCGAACCGGTTTTCTACGTTTGCTTCGATTTTTATTCCTCCCACGATATCTTACGGATGTTCGAACAGGATTTGGAGTACGAGAAAAGTATAAATTGGAAATATGTTGGGGCTTCGAAGCGAATATGCTAATGATAATAGTATAGAGAAATTATTCCGAGTGTAACATCTGTCAATGTTGATTGTTTTATTTGTTGATAAAGTCGCCTATGTATTAACAGATTACACTATATAACGCGTTACGTAAATTCGCAGTGATATATCACGTTCGTACGAACGACAGTATTTTGTGTGTATCTTTCGGTAGAGATTCGGTATTTTTTTAGTCGATTATATCTTCGCCCATGGGCATGAAATGGATATCTGAAGAATCATTAGGTTCCCTTTTTTCCTGAATCTACGTTTCCCCACCCTGTTGTAACACTCGAATCGAAACCCGTTTTAACCCACTGGCATGTCATAAATCAGCGCTATCTCGGCAAACGGTGCCATCTGCCTTGACTGTGTGTCGGAGCGAGGAACCTATTTTTCGAATAAACTGGAATAAAATTAGACCATTGATGATCCGATAAGGATATGTTACGGTCGGCGTTCCTCATCGTGCGAGTATTTCGATCATCGCGGTATAAAAATCCCCGATCCTAAAATGATAGAAACCGGAGGAACCAGCTCTCAAAAGTTTACGAATCGTATCTTTATAAAGTTGTATTCTTTATTCTGTTGCTTTTGTGGCGCAGTTATAATAAAAAGATCGAGTTATAGTTCAAGTCGCAATGCGTCTCTTTCTTTCAGATAACAAATGCAAAACACACTCATAGAGAGAAAAAAAGAGAGGTGAAGAGATCTTGTCCAAAGTAGCCACCATGAAATGCATAATACGTTTCTTTATTCGTATCTGTCGCAAATGATACTATATTGTGACAAGCTGCGCACGTCGAATGATACGTTAAGAGTGCGTGCAAAAAAATTAACTGCGTTTACCCGTCGCGAATACTCGTGAGCCGTTTCGGGACGGGGACCACCTGCGGATTCGTTGATTTAAAAATATAACCACGACCGGTAGTCGTGCGGGTTGACGTACTCAGCCTGAGAGACGAAGTTCCTCGAAGGGACGCTCTTTTTTTTATGCAAGATGAGAAGAAGAGCACTTTAACGAGAATTTAGAGTGACGGTAATTAGAGCTCCAATACGACACGATCTCGCGCGCGCTGCGTCTAGTCAAGTCTTTGTAATTGCACCTCCGAAGAAAATGGGCTGCCGCTCGTATTTGTCGACGAAGACGGACGGTAAAACGAAAAGAAAACAAACTAGAGAGAAAGAGTCGGTCCACAGGTTCGTTAAGGTTTCAAGTTTTTTCGCGGCGCGGTTGCTTAACACCCGCTAACCCTCCTCCTTCACTCGCTGCACATTCGTTGATGATGGAGCGAAAAACTCTTTCTTTCTCTCCTATGCGATCTGCTTGACCGGATCAAATGTTTATTCGATCGAATTTCACGATTTTCGTTCATGATAATCATTAGGACGATCAATTATAATCAGCTAATGATTATAATTCGCGTTATAGTCCGCGTGTCTGTACCAATTTTGATGCTAATTGCAATGCCATTTTTCAAAGAAGATTTCAGAAGAATACGCGTTTTGACTCGTGTTCTCTGCGAATATTATATAGATTTAAATTATAAAAAACTTGTAACAGAATTACATTACAGTAAATAACGGTTGTCATTTACATTAACCGTTATTTACATTAATATAATTCTGTTACAAGTTTTTTATAATTTAAATAGACTCTAAAGTATATTGTTTATTTAAATTATGGGATTTGAATAATAATGCGCTCTCACATATGTACATTTCTTGCTCTCAGTTAATTAAAATTTATTCTATGTATTTTCTAACGTTGCATTATAACGTGTGTTATCTTTGTAATATGTCTTTAAAATATTCGTGCTCGAAACACTCAGCGTCAATATGGATCTCGGCCGACTATTTCTTGACATTTCTAACGCATTTAAATTAGAGACTCGGCCTAAGTGGGCTTAAAAGTCCGAGCAACGAAACCTAATACAAAACTAAATAAAGCAGAGTATATGTATAACGGAGCCACCGGAATCGTACGTGCTCTCGGGCTAACAGATGCTGGAACGGCGCGGAATGTACATCGGGGAATATGAATACGAATAAGAAAACAATAAGCGCGAAAGGTCGAGACGCGAGAGGTAAAGGCCGAGATGCGAGCGTCGGAGGTGGAGCAATCGCGAGCGTGGCGTAAAAAAATTCCATCGCCCTAATAACCAAAGGAGAACAGAACGCCTTCGAGGAGCGGTGTATGCGCCGTGATTTGCAATAAATCACAGAGATCACATAAGTCAGGCCTTCGCGGTGGACGGTGCGTCGCGCCGTAATCGGTAAACCGTACACTATTTACGCGGCTGATTCTGTTGATTTTACAAAAGATCACGCTAGAATTGTTATATCGACGGCAGTCCAATGGAGATCAATGTGGGCCAAGGTTAATCTATATCGTCGCGACGGATCGATTTCTTTGTACGCGTTGTGTCGACTTCGAAATATCTGCTCGACCCTGCCGATTCGTTTCGCATACAAATTCGTATAGAATATCGGAGAACACTTTAATCAATGCGTGCATCGATGCGATGGTCGCGTAAAAAGAAAAAAAAATATACACGTGACTTCTTTCAATTTGGTCACCGATGTCGTTGACTTCGGTGGATCGTAGTTCGTGGTGCAGTGCACGCGGAACAGGTGAAACGGGAGAAGAGTCAAGAAGAAAAGGGGGTCACACGGGGGAACCAACAGTGTAAACACGTGGTACCTCGTACCCCAGTTTCTGTAGATAGAGTCAATATTTGCCCGACATCGGTGCGTTAATGAAGTCGATCGACTTGCCATACCTGCTCCAAATATCAACTTACGGGCCACGACGATAACGACGAAGATGACGACGAGACCAGAATGGTCACGTGTGATTCTTTTGCTAGCTTCCCGTGTACGTGCTCACACGCGTCTATGCGGTCCGTATATACCTGCAGATGGGGGCACTCCGTAGTTTACGCGCCATTAAACACGAGTCCCGTGTGACGTTTATCCCTTTATGAGGCGTTTTTTGACCTGAGCTTCGGGAGCGCTTTCTTTGTCGTTCTTACCCCTCGCTACCGTTACAACCCTTTCTCCGTGCCGACTTTGCGTGCCGCTTGATCATCATCTTTGTAATCATTTCGGTAATCAACGACCGAATTCTTTCTTTGTATTTTCTACGATGGAAATGAACGAAAACGTTCACGCACATTCATCGGAAAAAAAAGTAAGAAATATATTACGTTACAGTTGAGACTTTTCTCTCCGCTGAAAGCGCCAAGTCACTATCTCCCTGAGGACAATATGTAAATGAAGCTAATTACGTAATGTGTTTTCTATATTGTAACAAATAATTTTCTTGAACCTCGAACTAGTTCACGTCAGTTCGAAGTTCTCGTATCAGAGTGAATAATGACTAATAATAAAAAGCGCACGTGATTCATGTGGGTCACGAGTGTGAGGCATAAGCTGCATAAAAAGAAGTGAAAAGATTACGAAAACATCTCGATTGCTTGCGACAGTTGCCAGAGAAAGAAAACGTGTCGTTCGTTGAAGAGACACATAGAATTAGATAAAATTAGTGACTTCTCAGCATGTTTGTATAGCATCGTCGTCGAAACAACAGTCTACATAATATTTCTCCGTATTCGACTCTTGTAATGTTTATAGTTTAAAGAAGGTGGACGACTCTTGGGACACTCTACCCACACATATTCGTCTATGAAGATAGATAAATGGTGATCGCTTGCGTTTGAAGGTGCTAATTCGAAATACTCGATATTACGTGAGGGTCATCCGTTACGAGGAATCTTGTTTTACGAGACACTTTGCGCAAACAGGGTATAATCATTTTTCTGTGACTCGCAAGCTTGTCCGCCGTTATAATTCTTCGCGGCAACGAGAGTACACATTAGAAGCGCAGTTTGCGCGATATAATTAATCGGCGGTATATTAATTCACATATTTATTACACACTGCGTTAAGAATGAGCACTTGATTACTGTCCAGGCCGTGATATACGGCCGGTGATTTTTCTCAGTGCGTTAATGAGTCAATGAATCTACTCGAAAGAAGGAGTCGATATATCACCCGGGATACGCGTTCGAGTACGCTCGCGCGCACGTTTGCGCACGAAAATTCCTCGTCTCGATGTTATCGGCGCTTAATTATGCGCGGAAGGATTACGCTCAAATAAATGCATACGCCGTATATAATCGACTATTACCGGATTACATAAAATAAACAGGATCTTGCGCGTACACACACGAGTGTGAAGAGTCTTCGGCAAAGCGGGAGGCGAACGATGGAAAAAGACTTCGGGAAACTGGTTCTCTCACCGAGCATGAACGATAACATTAGTTGAGGACAGAAAGTTTTTAACGATCTTTTAGATAGTCTAGACGAAACTTTGTAAATAGTCTGTGATCAATAAAATACTCTTTTTTTGTATAAATAATCATGATGTCAATTTACATTAAAGCACAATAAAATCTGGTTTTTAATGACTAACTTGGAAAAAGATAATCTTGGAAAAACGTTTCAGTGATTTTAAATAAATCTCTTTTTTAAGTAAACTAGTCTCTTTTTTAGATATGGATTAACGTGCACGCGTTGATTTTATATTGAATGCAATTTTATGTGTAATATCACGTAAATATAATCGATTAATTATCATTATTTATGGTAAATAAAAAAATAGTGTCACTTTTTTTTACAAGTAAAATGTGTCACCTATGCTACTCATACGTATTATATATATATGATCAAAACGAGAGAATGCAGTTTGCCGTATTGTAAAATCTAAATCGAAAATCCTGGAAAAACCCCAGAAAAGCAGAACGCAACACGCGGCCGGTGCAATTTGTATTGGCGTCGATGCGTTTTTAACGATCCCTTTGATGGATGGTAGCTGCTCATTCACAGACGCGTCGATCGAATCCCTGAAAAATGATCTTGCACATCGGCTCGCACATTCTCAACGGGACTATATAGATGTAACGATACGCCACTATATAGGGTGTATAAAAAGCGGTTCACTTTTACAGAAATATAATTATGCAAAATTAGAGAATGGTAAACGTCGTAATGTGACAGTATAAGAACATATAATTTCAAATTAGGAATAAATTAAATTAAAAATGGAAAACATTTTTAGCCAATTAAAGTTTACAGACAGCAAATGAAAACTCAATAACAATTCTAGTAAGCTTTATTTGCAAAAGATTTAAATCGCGCTTTAAATATTAACTTTGATGCCAAAATGCCGAATTTCGTTGAAAAAGCGAAAAAAGAAAATATGCAACGAAATCTTTTGCTGATAAGTCGATTTTAAATTTTCCAAATTTTCTTCCGTTGATATAGTGGGTGATTTTTCATCACACCCTATATACATACGCTCGCTCATCCGCGAGCATATGGCAAGGTAGGCAGCGGAGTTCCTTTTCGGTTAATATGTTTTCGCGATCCACAATACGCTCGGTCGGGAGCCAAAGACAATTAATAACCTTCCGGAGTATCATTTATTGCGACAGTTTAGCCTCATGTTAGAGCGAACTCGTCCCGTCGAGGAGCGCGAAGCGCATAAACGCCGTGGCGCAGGTAGCCACGTCGTAGATGACATTGTCTGCCTCCTCGAGCCGTGACCGATCCGATTTTTAACAGCGATTTTGCGTCCGCCACTCGAGAGTCAATCGAGAACGGTCGCCGTGCACGACCCTCTCGCACTTGTGGGAATCGCGATGGGTGCTCCTCTCGGAAGTACCGTGATTCGTTATGCCCGCGTTATGCCCTCGTGCATGTGACTGCACATGTACCACGTTGCGCCGGAGTTCTAGCCAAGAGCAGCTGCTTCCAGAGAAGATACGACGCGTTTCGCGAGTGGCACGTTCCGAAGCGCCAAATGAATACATAACGTTGCGAGATGCGAGCTGTCGAGCAACTCGGAGGGAAAAAAATCCGTAGCCGATTTCAGCAAGAAAACCAATCGTCGCGTCATCGTATTTCGAATTGCACGCCGTACGCCTGAGGGAAATGATAGGCGAATGATGTAGAAATTAATGCGGAAGAATTTAGCGATAAATATATATTTTCGTGATATATACAAGAGAAGTTAACGCTTAAACGCGCGGATCCAGATTCTACACGCGTATTTTATGTATATTCAGAGAAGCATATTGCACGCGACTTGTGACTAAAGCATAGTGATTTACATCCGCATTGCGTTTTGCCAGACAATCTTGCGTGATTGACGAGATCGTGCATGGTCATCTAGATCGTGATACTACATGTGATAATTTACTTATTCAGGACATTTTTAGAACCTAAAAACATGTTACATTGTAGTAGCCGAGTATCTAGGCGAAAGAAGCGTATCACGATATTAAATAAGTTATTTGAACGAAAACGTATACAGCGAAACAGATGTTTCCTTTCTTATAAGAATCTTTGGTAACAAATGTTTTATTGCACGTTAAATATTCAATCATCAAATCTCATAAGGACTATCCGAATAAATATATAATTTCTCTTGAAATAAGAATGAACAATCGCGGAGTCGGAACTTGTTAAATAATCGCGTATTATAATGGAGGGTCCTTTCGAATATAAAGCTCCGGGTTTTATATCTGTCTTCTGCTTACTCCAAGACGCACGAGACCGGTATGCCTCGCTGGCGCAATTTAATCTCCCTTTATTTGGCGATTAAGCGCGCCACCATTGATTTATAATCTCATAAAAGGCCGAAGGCACGGTCCTGTAACGACGCCGGCAATATCGCAAACCGAAAGAGCATCGAGAAGGTTTAGCTCACGTGTTTGTGTGTGTATGTGTGTGTGTGTGTGTGTGTGTGTGTGTGTGTGTGTGTGTACTCGCGTAGCCGCGCGTAAGCCGCAATACAAGTGCGATTTCCACGAAAGCGACATTTAAAATTTTATACGCGATCTCGTTGACGAAATCTTCGAAGTTCTCGATATTAACTTAATAGAAATGCACAATTTAAACGATAACGCTCAGAGTAATCCGTTTAGATTTCATTGTCAAAATTTTACAGAACGAAACTTTTATTAAAAATCATGTAAACATTAATTACTTTGTTATTAAAACAATTATATTGCCAAATATCAACAAATATCGACGTTATATTATTGTAACTTTTTATTTAACATCTGCAGAAATAACTATTCGCGAAACGATGTTCTGACTGTAAGTCTGACGAATCCGGGCACTGCTTCGCCAGTTCAAGACGTAAGCAAAAGCATAGTACTCGAGAATATGTACTCGCGATTATCTTTTGCTCTCGTCCCGGAACGAGTTTCACGGTGTACGCGATAAGGCGATTGGATCATCCACTCAACGCGGTCGCCTTCCGTAGGCACGTTGTCATTCTAACGGAAGCGGGACCAAGTGTAGATCAGTGTAATTCGCGAGTTATCGCCAAGTGAACAAAGAGCATCGATTTAGATTAGAAAAGTAACGGGTAATTTGCGTGCGCGCCGTTAAACGCGCCTTTTAAACGATCTAGATAAGATAAAGAGAGAGACATTTCCACGTATTCGCACGTTTCGCTTAGCTCCTGCTCGACCGCAGTGTTTCACCATGTCTGTTCTAAGAAAATATTCCAGCATATTCTGTTCCAAGACTCGGTTATTTTTGTTTTTACCTAAGATCTAATTTATTTAGAAAACAATAATATTTTCTAAAAATTGCTAAGTCGCAAAGATAATAATTCAGTTTCGCACTAAGAAAATTTAGTGCGCAGGTGTTTTCTTAACAGATTAATACGACGTGACTGTCATGTGAGAGAGTTGGATTTAAGAATGCAGAATTCTTAATCGAATTTTTCATTTACACTTTGCCGCCATGGTTAGGTCAGGATCTTAGGCTCCATTCGGAATCGAACAAAAAAAGATAATACGCGTATTTGTCACGACTCTCGGTACTTCCCGCATGACTTGTAAAGGGTGGCAGTGTAGTGGCGGCAAAAAGGCGTTAAGTCAGATCACGACCCTGTGACGACGACGAGCCACGCCGGAAGGGGTTAATATGCAAATGAGGCGCGACACGACGCTTAGGTCGGTATGCATAAAAGATTTGCCAGTTGCACTCATGCAAATCTAATTTTTGCGTATTACTAGATCAGAGATGACACAATGGGATATTTCAGCAATAATGCATATTTGTTATGTAACTACAAAAAATACAAATAAGTCAACATAAAAAGAAATATGTAAATGCAGGTAACCCTCGAATAACACGATTAATTGGTTCCGTGTTACTAAAAACCGTGTTATTCGAGATATAAGGATTCATACAATTTTGGAGATCGCGTTCCGTGCTATTGAAATTCGTTCAATTAAAAACATCCAGATCCATATAAAATTGGTTCTAAAGGATTATTTTTTAAAAATATTTTTAAAGTTGTCACAATTTTTTACCGTGTTATTTGAGACTCCATGTAATTCAAATAACATGTTATTCAAAGATCATATATATATATATATATTTTTCCTATGTTTTAAGAAATTTGTCAGTTTTGTGTTCAATTGAGCTTTATGTTCTACATGAAGATGAAAGATTTTGTTAACGTTATTAAAAATGAAAACGTTAAAATTACTAAAAATTTAGTTCTTGCTTAAAAATTTATGACCAAAAATCGTGAAATTTGAAACAATAATTAACATTTTTTAATTCGATGGTGGAATAGAAGTTTTGTGGTAAATAAGGTGATTAAACTATGGATTGAAAAATCTGTAGTTTAACTTATGTTAAATATCTTATTGTGAATCCGTTTACGCCATTATCTTACTTCATGCGAGAACATCTCAATGTTCTCTTTAACTCTCGTATTTAACTTACCGAAATAAAGATGCGTCCCTGAGCATCACGCAACTCGTCGCGCCAGTGTACGCGTGCACGTGCATGAGCGATGAATCGGAGCGGGAGAAAGATTGGAGACGACGGAGAGAGAGAGGAAGAAGAAAGAGAAAGAGAAGATGCGCGATTCTCTTCTCGGACCTCTTTCGAGCATAGAGCTCGCTCCGGATATACAAGTGGGTAATAACCGTATGAAAGGGTAACAAAGGTGGCTGACACACCGCGGTCGACGTAAAGAGCAGGGGGCAAGGGTATGGGCGCGGGCAAGGGAATAGCAATAAATATATTTTGACATGGGAGAGCCACGCCGACGGTCTTATGCATAATAATTGTAACGGCCATCTCTCTCTCGCGCTTGCACGGCACGACACGTACGCACAACGTACGCACGCGGGCAAGACGTCGTCGCTCTTAGGCCCCTTTTGTGTTGCCGAATTACGGTACTGGCTAGCAGTAAGCAAATATTATAGCAACAGGCGGAGACGAGGGGTAACGATAATGTTTTCATTTGATGACGACTAACCTCGACTAACCGCACGTGAGATCGCATGTTGGGGAGAGGGTCCCCCCCTATCTGCCCCCTCCTCGGGCGATCGCGAAAGCGCGTAAGTCATAGGAGTTTACGAATGCGCATTTTAAATAGGCTAGTATTATGTATGAATAATCAATTACCATAAATTTAAGAATTTATATATAAGAAATAGAGCAAAAACGCAATGTGAATCCTAAGTCTTTACGTATTTGTAATACTTTGGAGAATTATTTCTTCCGCAATAGAATAACGATTTGATATAACCCAATTCTATCACGGAAATAATAAATAAATGATGTATTGAAGAAGAAAAGAAAATTATCAAGAGGTCTGTTGTAACGCTATTTCCGCGTGATTTCATAATGAATATCTACAGAATCAGGAGCCGGAGACTTTAATGCTCGACGTGATGTACACTGACAGAGATTTAAATGTAAGCTCATTGGTACTGTCCATGTCGCGTATTGTGCGTAACGAGGTTTATCGATATCTTTGTTATCTTATCTTGTAAAAGACATTGCGTAAATAACTAAAACGGCATCATAACCGTTCGTGACAATAATATTGATCAGTATAGTGATAGAATATCACTAATACACATCATTAATTATAAATGGATTAAAACGTTATTAATACAATCTCTGTAAACTATCGAAATGTAAAATGTAAAATGTAAAATAAGATGACTCACCTCACTCAAATAAATTGGAAATCCACGCAAATGTCAGTCCCGTTTTTGGATCACTAAGTTAACAAATAAGTATAGTGTTCTCGCCGAAGCAACTGTTCCGATTCGCTTATTTACACATCTCTCGTTCCCAGGAAACGTTCTGTTTGCTCTTACTATGCCGATTATGCCTCTCTTCGATCACATTGCTCCAATTATTTGACGCTTAAATTCGAAGAAAGTCGTTTCTTCCGTGTAACAGCCGGTGATTTTCTTGAAAGCTTCGCTGTACTCAATCAATTTTGTTCTGCATAGACTGTCACCGGCGTTGTCATGTCGGTCGTTTCGATTCCACCGACTGAACTATACAATTTCGATCGATCGTATAATTCACACACTTCCTCGTCCGATATTTATTCTATTATTTTACTCTCTCTCTCTCTCTCTCTCTCTCTCTCTTTCCTCTTCTTCTTTTCTACTTCCCCCGCTGTTTTCTCGCGATTTTTTCCTTCACCTCTTTTCCTCCTCGGTCGCTGCTCGTGGTCGTCTTTGTATACTCTCGATCTCTTTCTCTCTCTCTCTTTTTCTCTCCCCCCCTCTCCTTCTGTCTCTCTTGTGTGTGCACGTGTGACGGTGCGACTACGACGATGGACGAGAAAGGACTGGTGCTGTACGATCGCTCAGACCTGTTTGACTGCATCGGAGCGCCTGAGGAGAACCGTGCCGTACCGAAGGAACGATTTTCCTCCGTATAAGAGCCATCTGGGGAGCTGTTCTTATCCATCGGTTCACGCCTGTGCCTGGGCCCGCCAACGGCTCCGGTCCGGGCCCGATCGGTCGACCAATCGGTGTGCGCCGGTTCCCGGTACCTAGGCTGTCTAAGTGCCACCCATTCGTCCCCACTTGTAACCGGCTCCACCACTCTTGAAAGATCCCAACTACCGGCCCTCACCAACCGCAAATACCGCCACTCTGCTAACTCGTTCGTTGACTACGAGTTGAATTTTATATATGTTTAATATATTATGTATATATAATACAATATGTGAGCAAAGAGGAGGATAAGAGAAAAAGAGGCATAGTAAGTTGTTATTTTGCACTTCTTGTAGAGGAAAGTCCCTTATTATGAGATAGGCTCCTAATATGCGACAGCTAGGTTTCTGCTAAACTAATAGGCCCTATCTGTTGGTTCCACCATGAACTTATTGTCTTTGGGGTAAAACCTATTTAGTGAAAAATTCATTGTTTGATCGTGCGTGTAGTCGTTGCAGAGAAAGAAATTGTGAAATTGGATGTTGTCAAGTGTCATGGATATGGGTCTTTAAACCTTGTTTATTATATAATTAATAAATATTTGGCAATAAGTTCTGCATGCAGCGATAGAGTAAGGTCGTATTAATAGGAAAATACGGGATATGTTGAGTTGCTTAATTGTAGAGATTAGATTTGGTGATCGTGAAACCGCAAGGCGTGGTGCTCGTAACATGAGATACTCAGGGTACTCCTGGGTTGCTGGCGTATGAAAGTTATTGTATAGTAATAAAAGAAGAGAAAATACTATATTAACGTTAAGGGAAGGTTTATACGAATTTATAAGACGTGCTGACCTTGATTTGAGAAGGAAGGGTGGAGGGGGAAGATAAGGTACAATATTGAGTATAAGTGGGTTTACGATTGTTGCAAATATGCTTCTGCATCACATGTGTATTTGAGAAACATTAAATAAAGGTTTTTAATAGTAATACTGATGTATTTTGCACTTTATTAGCGATTTTCCGGGGTCTCTCATATTAGGAGCACACTTTTGCGATTTTGCCGAAAGATCATTTTTCACATTTTTCTAATTTTCAGCAAAATTAATATTTAAATTAAATTTTACATTTTAGCATCTTAAAGCTTATTAAATTCCCTTCAAAATGACCTACTATATTTTTCAATTCTGCCCATAGACTTACAGCAATCACACAAAATAGATATGGTATCTTAAAATCGGGTACTTTCCTCTACTATCTTTCTGTTTTCCTCTTTTCCTTTTATTGTTGTTAAATACATCAGGATTAAAAATTATTTTAATCATGCATTAATTAAAGTAAAGCGTTTAAATTTAAATGTTTTTTTTTTTTATTTATATATATATTCGTGGATAAAATTACAAAATCTATCACATCATGTTATTAATAAATAATAAAAGCAATAGTAAACATTTTGTTCTAATTATCTGAATAGTTCAATATGCGGAAATTGTTATAATTTTTATAAAGATATATATAATATTTATAATAATATATCTTTCTTTATTTTACCTTTTTTTCTTATAAGTGAATAAGTATAATTTTTCTGTTATTATTACGTCACAGACATCCAAACAATCACGCCAATGGATTTTCCACGTAATACGTTTTTTCCTGGTTGAAGTAATAGGTATTTTCAGTTTTCTCCAGTGTGGCGAATATTATGGCGGTTTCTCAAGCGCAGACGTTTCCTCGTAATTATTCGGAAAAAAATGCTCTTACGGTGCTCCAGAATCCGGCTGCGGGAAGACGAGTCTTTTTGCGACGCTCGCGGTTTGAGCAAAGGCCCCTTACGTCGCCGATACGGGCTTTATTTGCGTATGCTAAATGGTGCACGCACGTGGTTTCCACATTCTCCCGACGGCTAATCACACCGCAAATAATCGTGAGCACGCGGCGTGAATCCTTTAGTTTCCAGACGTACTTTACGACATGGCTTTGCCATTCGGAGCGGCTATATTTTTTTTCTATTGTACCATGCAGTAGTTTGTAAAGACAGTTTAGACAAAAGCTTTTTCGTGGAATTCACAAACTCTTAGTTGGGACCTTGTCTCCTAGGCATGATTTGAAATTAAACGCAGCATTTTGACAGTGATTGTTGCTACATTGATTCAGGCGATCGGCTTTTTATAATCCTTTATTTATGTTATTTTCACATTGTCCTTATATTGTGTTGCCTATCACAAAATCTTAATCCAGTATTATTAAAGCGGGACCCTAAATATTATAAGCTGTTATTTTTGGTGTTATTTTTACAACTGCTCTGTATTTGTTATTGTAATAAAAAATTTCAAAATAATTGAAATTTTGACAACTTTATCGCGATGAGTAAATAAGTCAAAACTGCCTGCAACCGAGCGTCGAAGCGATCGTCATTAGGGAGATACATTCTCTTTCTTTCGAAACGTCGGGATCTCTCGACGATGCGACGCGACCGTATTAAAGATCCAGCGGGTCACAAAGCGGCTGGTCGATCCAATAAAATGTCATGAGACGCACGAGGGCGAGGTCGGGCCGCAGTAGTGTGAGACAGGGTATACCGGCGCGGCGCTATAAATTAAGAAGATGTGTCCACTCGTGGAAATTAAACCATAGAAACTGGTTTTGAACGTAAAACACATCTCCTCTTTTACTGCACGTAACTCTTTTTTTCTCCATTTCATCTTCTTTCTGTTTTATTTCTTCTCTTTTCTCATCTTGCTATCGTTTTCTCTCCTTCTTTCTTACCTATTCATTCATATATCCTTGTACCTACGCTCCTTTTTATAATCATTTTTTGTATTTTTCTCGTCTTCTATTCACGCGTGATCTTCATTCTTCTTTCACATTCATACTCATCGATATATGAGTCCTGTATTATTCATTTCGCTTCCTCGATTAACAACTGATTTCGTTTGCCAGAGAAGATAATAAACGAACATCTATAAAATCTCATTGTAAAGATGAATACGATGCGAACAAACAGCGAATGTGAATTTCTGTTATTAAAATTAGGGGAGATGTGTACGCCGTAACGAATGAGAATTTACATCAATGTTCAATTCGCGTTCAGATTGATTTGTTCGTTAGGCGATACATCAAATAAAATTAATGTATAATATTTAAGAAACATATTTTTACATACACAGTTAATAATTTAATTATTTTATCTTGTGCAATAACAGAAAAAATAGAAGAATCAAATGAAGTTTTTTTTGCAAATATGGGCGTGCCGGATGGCCATTAGTATTCTCAATTGTGCAAGTAACGAATGTAAAAAAAGTATTAGAGGATTATAATTACGTAAAGCTTGACGATTATTGCACGGTAGACTTGAAAAATAAATTTTTTGCAGAAAATCGTATTCTTATTTCATTATTGATCGTGATGCGTTGATGATCGTACAGTGATATTTCTTATAAAAAAAAAACTGTTGTAAATCCGTCGATGTATGGCAACAAGAGAGGCACTGCAGACAACGTCAGATTCGTGATCAATTGGCCGCATATAATCCGGATGTATCTACGCGTTCGACCGTCCATTCTCTTTTTTGTCTGTCGCAGTCGCGTCCTAGTATGAATGCTCGCTCATGCAGAAGCCTTTCTGGAGAAGGCAGATGGGACTAATATAGACTCCATTCTGCCCCGAAGATATGAACTCATTCTTTCGATGGTGTCGGAGCTGCCCATCGACACGGAAACAAATAAGATTTATCGTTCCGTGTATGTCTCTGATCGCCCCTTGCCGCTGGAAAACGGTTGTGATAGTTTTCGTCTCGTATGGTTGTACGGAGATACTCACGCGTAAAAAACGAGGAAAAATAACGAGGAAAACGTTGCGTTAGTCTATATGGTAGGCGTTAGATTTCGAGTATCGATTTGTAATTAAAATACGAAATGATGAAATATTGATGAGATTATCCATTTAATTTAATTGTTTTACAGATAAATTTAATTAGAAAACAGGAACAAAAATGTGTACATTTGTATGCGATAAAATATATTTTTTTGTTTAATATTTTGTTCATTTTTTTATTTTTTTATGACACATTTAAATACAACTAAATCTAAAGAGGGAATTTTGACCAATCTAAAATACTTATATTTATTTTTAATTTGTATGTATTTATTAACGAGTGGTGAAATTCTCTAAGAATGTTATTTATATTATTAATATTATTCACTGTCAGTAAAGAATAAAGTTGTATGTTAAAAAAAGATAAACTTTGTAGATTCAAAACCAAAGAATTGGCTATTCAGAAAAGTGTTCCACGTCTTATAGGTATACCTTTCTTTTTAGTTACTCTTTAATCTTTACTTTTCTTCTTAAATAGATCTTTTGTTTTTTCAACTGATAATTTGTAAAATTTTTAGGATTAGAATTAGAATACCTACACATCGATTTTCAACCGATTTGAATAGATTATCTTCTCACAGAGTAGATTGTGGTCATATAGATGAAAAAAGAAACGGAAAAGGATTAAATTTAAACGTATTAAATTTTGAGAAAAAATGTCAAATGTAACGGATCTTTTTTGAAATCATCGGTATAAAACAAAGTTTTAGTTACTGGATTAATAAACTAGAAATGTTATATGTGTTAAAATAAATTGTATAAATTAGAAAACCTAGGTATGGAAATCGAAGAGACTTTGAAAATACTTGAAATCAAGAGTAACTCTTTAGCATGTGATCAACAATTTAAATAATAGCGATTTAGAGTTAAATAATAGCTCATGTTTTTGCAAGATATATAACAGTATATGCTTATTCTAAATTTAAAAAAAAATGGTGAGGCTAAGAGATATTTAAAATAAAATGAAAATTAGTGAGACAGATTACAACATTTAGATCTATATACCATTACTATTACATAAACATATACTATTACATACAAATATACATATATTCTACATATATTCTCAGTTTTATACAGTTTTTCAAGATCGCGAGAAGTAATAACGCGGCGGCTTAAAGAATGATTCGCTACTTCATTCGCGCTCTAAAATGCGGGCCCATTATTTCTGGAGCTACGTACATGCATTGCAGCTCATAAATCGCGGAGTGGTATATGCACTCGTAAACATAAAGTGCAAACGTATGTTTTTCACGATCGAGAGCCCACTAAAATCCCGGTGACAGTGATATCGGCTATCGCAGGACTCGGACAACGGGAACACTCGTAAACCTTTCTGCGCGCGGCGCACGAAATTCGCGTCACGATCGTATTTCCTGACTGGAATCGGCCGCCGTGTAAAAATACGATCCGCGATCAGACGTAAACGCGAATACCTGGAAATAAATTAGAGTAGAGAACTTACGGTCGCAATCCCGTAATAATTCTCGCGCAACGACCCAATTAAAAGAAAGAGAACAGTCGTATGTTCAAATCATTTCACGTAAATTCCAGATTTTGCAAATTCTTATATATTGGCAATCTCTTGTTCGAAATTAATCGCGTTTTATTCGATCGGAATTAGTGCCGTTAAGCATAGCGTAATCATTCAAATATGCTAATTTGTTTTTTTTTTAATTTGATTATAATTTTTGCTTTTTGTTTTTAATAGGTTTTTTATACTTAGTTCGATTATTTTTTACATCCACGAGTTAATCTGATGACTAATGTCGTTAATAAAAAATTACATATGTAAATTCTGACTATCTGATATCTTTATTTATTTTATTTTATTTTTTTAAACGGAGAAGTATTACCGCCAAATAAGGCAGGTTCACGGAGAAGGATGAAGTTAACGGTTTTACGAAAGCGCGATCATACAACGCAGAATTTCTCGAGATAAGATGTATGATCGCTTCTAGCGGAGAGAGGCGCAACACAGGCTCTAATGTCCTTTCGTATTTGAGTCTGGACCCTAGGATGATGCACTCAAGGAGACGCAGAGAGTGCTACGAAAGTCACGCTGCCTGAGAAATTGAGCTATGACATCGCTTGGCATGCGGCGCGGCGAAAAAATGGCGCGGCATTCGCGAGATTTCAGGAACGCGACGGCGATGCGGCGTGCTGAAAAGCGCCGTTTGCTATAGCAACGCTTGGTCTCATTAATCGAAAACACGCGGAATGTCGTAAGAGCGAACGAGCGAGCCAGGCCGTTTCTACGTCGCAGTCGGCCGAGCAAACGGGCGAGCGACGCGACGGCGTGCGAATCGTCGTCGCGTTGCTATAATCGATTACCGCGAGATTATTAAACGTAGTTGGCCTCGTCGAGCGAAGAAATCTCATCTTACGGCGCGAGGTCAAAGGGACACAGCCGAGACGACCGTGCGCCCCGTGAAAACTTGCAAAGCTGCATCTCCGAGTAGGTAGAAGAAATACACCGTCGAGGGACAAATAGCGAAATAGAGACCATAAGTCCTATAATACCTTTCAGAGATTCTTAAAATTTCTTAGTCCTTTTAATATATGTATATGATCTTTGTGTAATTAATTTAGTAATCCCACTCAATCGGCTTGACAAATTCTACATTCTATTTGTATCGCCTAAATGTATTAATCGAAAATTCAAGATTTTTACCAGAATTCTATTTTTAGGAATTTAAATCGGAAATAGCTTTATTGTGAATTTTACTAATTAACTATGTCATACTATTTATCTATATACCTATTTAATTATTTATCTTAACTTTTTTGGCAACATTATAAGATCTCTTTGTCACAAACGTATATACATATTCATAAAAAAAATATCTTAGTTTCTCAACTGCGGTGCTACATATTTTTTTGCACCTGGCAATTCCACGCACGGTAAATTACGCCGATAATCCGTAATTAGAAAAATCCGGTTCTCATAACGATGGAATGATCACAGTTGGTAATACTCGCAGAATAATTTCAACAATAGCGTAAAGACAACCGAGTTAGTCACGATTCATTTCGCACTGTGAGATCAATAATGTAAGATTGCGGAGTAATAGTGTTTCGCGGAAATTCTGAAGATATAGCGAGCGATTAGATTAACGATTGACGGCTAGCTTATACTTGAATGATTATTAATTTTTATGAGACTTTAGAAGTGTGGAATAACGACATGCATGAAGATTAGCATTTTGATATAAGTATCTAGTTATAAACTATACATATCTATGCATCACAGATCAAGATATCACTAACAAAAATCTCGCTATTTTATCCTCCACCTGCCATTTGATAATAATCACGACTATATATAGATACTATAATATTAGTGTATTTATATAGTATATAAAATATATTGATATACTAATAATAAGATATCCTAACAGTATTATTAAATATAATATCGTTCAAAATGTATTTATTGCATTTTCGCTCAATGTCTGAAATTAATTTGTAAAATTCAAAAAGCCATTATTGAAAATATTTTATGTACCCTTTCGAAGTAGATAACGCTAAAAAAAAGCAACCGTCAGATTGCGCACGGTGGCATATCGATTTCGCGCGGGTCGAGGTCGAGGGATTATTTCGAGCGGGAGAGCCGCGAGAGAGGAAACAGGATCTCGCGTACGCGCGTCCTTCGGCGAGGATTCTTCCGCGGGAAGGGCGTAGGCGAATCTTCGATCTTGAGAGCCGTTGGAAGTCAACCTCTCTCGGCATACGAGCTCACGGGAACTGGGAGCATGACCGCGTATCTCGAATCTACTTTGTGTCCTTTCACAAAGCGAGGAAAGGTACAGGTACAGATACGCCTGCCTATCCGCAGGATGTACTTCTCAGTGATCTACAGTGCAACCGAGTCGAGAGAGAATCGCGATCTTTGGCAAATTCATGCGAGATTTTGCGGGCTCGCAAAACGTGTCTCACGGTATCGTTCACGAGATTTTACCGGC
Source organism: Temnothorax curvispinosus (assembly GCF_003070985.1). Classification (NCBI taxonomy): domain Eukaryota; kingdom Metazoa; phylum Arthropoda; class Insecta; order Hymenoptera; family Formicidae; genus Temnothorax; species Temnothorax curvispinosus. The sequence goes on along the minus strand of NW_020219360.1, from coordinate 145,606 downwards.
CAAATTTAAACTCTAGCGAAAAAGTCCTACGATAAAGAAAAGATATTGTTTTTAATCACGTGACTGTTCTAACTATTATTGTGAGACATTTTCATGAAGAAATGAAAATTTAAAAAATAGTAAAAAATAAAAATATTGAAGTTTATTAAATGTAGATTTTTAAAAAAAGTAAGAGGTATAACATTTTTAAAAAATTCGTTGCGTGAAAGCTTAGAATAATTATGGCTGTCTGTCAAGGATAGAAAAAAAAAGAAGATTCAGAACATCTCTTTATACCATAATTTTTCATAACGCAAACACAATAAAGATTCGTATAGATCCTATATGCTCCCCACTGTTACTTACAAGCCTCAACTAACGAGTGCATATCGATCGGGTCTGAAGGAAAAAAAATCGTCAGGGTAGTCTCGGATATCGACGGGTGACGACCGGATGACGAATCAACAATCCGATCAGAGTCAGCCGATTAATGTCCACCGAGTGTCTGAAGTGCCGGTGTTATAAGGTACCATGGGTAACCTAACTAGACTTCGACATCTGCCCGATTTGTCACGGGACGCTTTCCCTTGCGATATTTCAAGCAAGCCCAACGATAGCAACAGCAGCCACGGACTCGGGCGCGCTGTGAATAATTTCTGAATACCGCTAACGAGAGTCTAGTGGTGGATTCGGTCGAAGCCGCACTCTCGTAGACCGCGTCCAATCGCGCTGCCGCATCACGTCGCGACGATGGAAAACACTTCCGCGACGGTGAAAATCAAGCGGCTGCGGTACCCGCCGCGAATGTATCTCCCGCACCGTTTCGTGACAAACCTGGGAACGGTTTATTTTGCGTCCTTGAGGATCTCTATACGTCTCCGACCGAAAATTTTTATACGTCTTTTTATTCGATTCTCAGATAATTCACTGACAGCGGTTTACGCGGCGCGCATTTTCTTTCGCTCAGGAATCAGCTGAGTGAAAGTCCGGTCGTACTCCTTGCAAGAGATTTCCGCGATCGTTCTACTCGACGTTCGAAGTCTCGATAAAAAAGTCGATCAAGGTATGACGACGCGTTACTCTGAATACCTTCCAATACTCTTCCCGATTCCAACACGGGAAACTTCGGCTTCGCGAATTTTTTAAACGTGTTCTAGTGATTGATCTTGCTACAATATCGAAAGTCAAAGTTTATCCCGAACAAGAACAAGATTTTCTTGTGGATGTGGCATCGGGCTTGAAACGTAACATATTAGTACCTAGTAACTATACCAGGTTCCTCCTATCTGAAATTTAATATTGTTTCTCTAATGGTTTTCACGACTGCTCATCGCCTATCACCCACTCGCAAACCCGGCCATATTTAATTACAGAAAATCATTCGACCTTTGAGCAAACCTTTCCACGCATTTGAGGACTTTACCCTCGCGAGTGTAAAATAGAATAAAAATTTCTTTATACGAGCAAGAACGCCAAATGAATATCGAATGACGATAATAGTCGCCGACTTCTTGCCAATGTCGACGACAAGAAGCAACAATCCATCTCGTCGGTGACGTGGTACCCCGCTGTCTAAATACGCTTAATGGATGACAACTATAAACTACCGCAGCAGCACATAACACGGAACCACGGAACGAATATCGTTCCGCACGATTAAACGCGCCCCTTTCTCCTCGCACGACACTCGATCTCTCGCTGGAGCACTAGAACCCTCGTTGGTCGTTATCGTCGCGTCCGGTATCTGGATGTACCTACTCCGTAGATTCATCCTGCGTGATCGCTGATGGCGAGAGCTTGCGCTTGCATAAGTGATTGAAGTACGAACGTATCTTCTATAAATCTTTAAGAATATTCAAAGTCGTACATCCATATAAAGCGATGAGATAAAAAGGAATAAAAATTGATGATAAAAACGATAAAAATATTTATTACAAACTATATAAGTTTAATATAAGACTAATACGAACATATAACGGCACAAATTTACATGCAATAAAAATTTTTTAATATTTATTTTTATTTAACAATTCGTGCTTGCAATAGACTTTTTCATCTGGTGTGTCGATACCGGTTTTAACTTCCACCAAAGTGCTCATTAGTCGGTGGTCTTGATTGAACTGAACGGAAAAAAGTTTTTCTCAGTCTAGTAGAGGTTGAAAGTAATATCGCAACGTCAGATAAAAAACCGTTTATATATTTTTCAGTTATTCTTATAATCACATGTACAGCAATAATTGCGTGAAATATATGTATATGTATATATGTGTACTTATCTTCTTTTTACTTAACCAAAAATACAAAAGCAGAAGATAATTTATTAACGAGGTATTACTACATCTTTTGGTCGTACTATAAATGTATCAACATAATTTCTTATCTGAGCAATGACGAGATTTTGTCGATGAAGTTAGGCAATTCGCGATTGCGTTCCAAACATAATGGTAGCTAAACGTAGAGTTCGTTGCAATTGGCCTGCCCTTTTGCGAGGTCCCTTTTATCCCGCAGGACAAAACCACAAGAGCCACAAATTTAACCGCACGGACGCGCGGCGTTGAACCGGCGACACATCGCTCGATAAATCTGCTTGGCGCGCTAACATTGAAAGTTGAATGAATGGCGTTACGGGCTGGCGAGCATGCTGAATGCGGGACGAGACCGGCTCGTTGACACGGTAGTCAAAATATTGGGGGAGTGCCGAATCGAATCTCCACCGTCGCGTTTTTCTTTTTATTTTCTAGCTGAATTATCGGACACATGTGAGCGGTGACGGGGAGTAGCGTTTACGAACTTGAGTACCCTCAGGAATTCAGATTCGTAGAATCGACATATCATCTGCGACAAAAGCAATACTATACGAACATTTGCCGTTTGATAGCTCAAATAGAACTGATATATTACGCAATTCGCGTAGATTTTATTTAACAAAGACCTTGTATCATCGCTCGTATCTAGATAACTTACATCTAGATAATTTTCTGAAATTATCAAAAGCTAAAATAAACTTGATATAGTTACATTTAATATTTTATCTTCATCTTTTCTAAGAAGAACCTAGATACATTTAATATTACATTAATTGTTTTGAACATGGAGAATTATCATATAATGTGTTAACGAACCGTGCGGTGTGTTGACTCTGATGCAAATCTGATTCAAATCTGGCGGAAAGTCGTGTCGTGGTTGGCTAATGGTCGGCGGTATGACGCACCACGAATACGTGAGACAATGTAAAGAGAGAGAGAGGTGAAACTTTCTCGATGCTGCTTTGTTCCGTGATGCGTAGATTAGCATTTAAATTGCCGGAGCTATCGCCGACCCGACAAACTTTAGATAGGACTTTTTACCGGCAAATTAACTTTCCGCCTTTGCAATGCGTACCGGCCAACTTAAGAATTCCGTGCGGCAAAATAATCCTCATCCTTCGTCGCATTCCACAATACCGAATCATGCTCTTCTTATCGCGTTTCAAAAATGTCATACTGCATTAATTAATCGAATAATTCGCTAAAGCTATATTCATTGCTTTAGGATCTAAAACAGTTCTTTGATACAGCGTGTGCGACAGTGATGAGAACACATTCGTTTCCGGTCGAGCGAGTTGTAATATCCGGCGACATAAAAAATGCCTTCATCGATGACAAGAATCGTTTTGAACACGCATAATCCCGCAAAGCTGCATCGTTAACTCGTGGATACACGACTGCGATTCTCGAATGCAGAGCGAATGAATTCCGACGAATTCGCGCGGGAGGAAGAGCGTAACTGATGCGAGAATACGAGAAGGCGAAAAAGAGAAGAAAAAGGTAGAAAAAATATGTGCCTCTTATCTATCGCAAGAGGACGTCTCGGCGCTTACGCGAGGTCGTAAAAGAGGTGCGGCAATTTACAAGGCGCGCTGCCATAGAAATTGGGCCAGCTTGCGACAGACCGAAGAAGAGTACGACACGTGGGATAGGAGGTTGACATGATCTGAAAAGAGGATTCAGTTAAGGAGAGGAGCGCTCTTTTTTAACGATTGCGTTTGTATGTGAACGAATCGCCGTGATACTCTGACTCTGGATCGTTAAGTAACTTTGTATTTCCGACATGAGATTCTAGCACTAAACTCAAGATTATATCAATGTTGCTTAAAGAGTAGGATCGCAATTAAAATGAAGTGTCGCAATTATAACTTTTTATATGTATCTGATATTTCTAGCATAGAGCGGTATTCATAGTCGGATCCTATATAACATCATCTTAAGTACAATCTTAAGATGTTATAAACAAATTACAGGACCATTTATTAGTATCTTAAGACATTATTGAAGACGGTCTTGAAATAAGAACAGATTTATGAATACGGAGTATAGTCTCAGGTAACAAGTTGACATTATTTATTATCATTTTGACGTTTTGACGTTGAAATGATGGCAAATAACATCAGTTTTCTACCTGAGACGAATTTTATTCCACAGATGGCAATAAGCCGGCAGAAAATGCATTTCGGTTAACTGTGGTCACGAATAATTTCTGAAAGCATGTTAGGTTAGGTTTGATCTTTGCGAGTCATGGATGTTCGGCATCTTATGTTTGCGAAAAGACAAAATTACACAGAATTAACAAACGTAGTAGTTTATTCTTATATAAAAAATTGAATTAATTTATAATATAATATAAATTGAATTAATTATAATATAGTTCATAATAATATACGATTATATCAAATTCTTTAATATAAGTTTTTATGTATAATATGTTCATGCTTCTTTCGCATGATCGTTTTAATTACATATCGTAGTATCAATGTAAAAGGGTTTCATAAATCTAATTATTTCTCTTCCTCATGCTATTCTTTTTCCTCCACACTTGAGATTTTCTTTATTTAGTAATTTAGAACAAACGCTGCTTAAAGAAAATTGCTTTGTATTTGTTCTTTAAATAATAAATACGTTTTTATTTGCCTGAGCACGCGTTACATTGTTCACTGGTTTTGTACGTTTTCGTATTATCTGCATATTTATTAAGGAAACTTTACTTTTTCTCACTATATCTAACTTTTAACTTTTTTTAATACAAGATTTGCCTTTTAGAATTTTTAGATAGAGATTTTTTTCTAATAATTTGAGAAAATGACCTCAAGCTAACTATAACTAGAAAATCTAAGAGAGTGGCATGTCATTATATTAACGATTGTCATAATTAATAGCGTGCCGCTAGAGGAAACTGTCAGAAAATTTGATGATTTATAGATTTTTATTATAATTTTCCGCCTAGTGAAAGGCAATTACTCATTTTATCTATACAGGAAAGGATAGCTAGATTTTCTTCTCTTCATGGGGTAAAGGGTTAAACACAAGAATCGACTTTCAAAAGTTATTAGGTGTAGAAATTATAAATCTTCAATGTATTGAAATTGGAAGCATATATATTAAAACTTTAGTTCTAAACAGTTTTTTGTATTTTGAGTTCAGCAATCGTCAACCACGACGATCGAACAATAGCAGCGTCGGCCTGTTTTGCTTCAAAAACTAAGGAACTTTTATCGCTCGTAGATACATCGCCACCGCATAACGCGACCGCAGCCGCTCGTAAAAGTGTTATGCACGATTCGTACACATTCATCAGTTCAGGGTTCAGGGAAATAGACGCGTTAAAATTTTATTTAGAAAGATCGGAATTCTCTGAAAGGTCAGAGTTCACGGGTTTATGGAAGAATCGGCAAAAGGGAGTACAATATAATTAATATTTAAAATTATTTATGTGTAACATATTTGTTAAAATTCTTAAAGAGAATAACTTATGTCGCGATGCAAGTGAAAAGCTTCTCGGAAAAAGATCTAAATATTAGCAAGAGCCAACCGATCAGTAGCTTGCGTATATCGGGTTAGTTTCCCGCGTGACGATTGCAATATCAGGACTTACACGATTCTTTACTCGGTTGGCCCTTTTGTTCAACTATCTTCGGCTGTTTCGCAATTACAGCTTTCCGCTGGCTCTTCTATCGCTACCGTTAAAACATTTCCGTTTCGGATCGTGACGATGCATGAACACGTGGCGAGTGTTACTGATCTGTGCCAATGTAATTCTTAATGAGCACGACGAATTCTAATGTACTACGTAATTCATGTCAGAGTCTAATGTAAAAATTGCTTCTTTTACATTGCACAACGAATGCACAACATTAATATCACGTACTTTCGGACTTTTTGGTTATTATGATTGCCGATCTTATTTGTAAAAAATATTGAAAGATATTAGAGATGCGTTGTCAGAAATGTATCGAGTCACAGGGAATTTCGTCGTTGTTTACTCACTTTGATTTCTTAGGATGAACTCTAAACACTGAGACTGTTTTATAAATTAGTAGTCAATAACGATTTCTTAACCCTTACCTTACGTTTTTACACCCCGATATTACCTCACCAGGGTCTGAGAGACCCCTGTCGTTTTCTCTAGCTTGTATTTTTAAGACAAATGCATCAATTTAAAGTCTATTTGTTCTAAATGAGAACATAGAATGTAAATAAACTTAAAAGAGACTTTTAAAGTTTTACACTTTTACTTTTAACCCTTTCGATACAAACTTGTTACTCTTTATTCTACTTTTGAACCGTAACATTTAAATTTCTAACGCTTATTCTAGAATACATTGTTAGAATTACACGTTTCGAAAAGAAATACATTAATTTTAGTTTAAAGCTCTTTTACAAACAGAAAAATGAAACAGTTATTTATTTTCTATTTTCTATAATTAGAAAAATTGTGTTAGCACAACAATACTCTCTAATAATTTTTCTTTGTTTTATTATGTGTGTGATGTTACCAACATCATTATGGCCACTATGATATTGTGTTACAGATTTATTTTCTAATTATAGATTTGCTTAGAATAGCTTGGGTTAGATAAATTGCTTTTGATTATTTTGTTGTCAGTTGATAAAAAGGAAGAATAAAAGCCTTTTTTGTTTTTATAATATAAAGAGATATTATTCTTCCTTTTCAAGTCTTTTCAAGCCTTCTGTTTCTTTGCCTGTTTGTTTATATAAATCTATGACTCATAATAAATAATAGATAATCTCAGAGTTTTAAAGTCATATTATTTAGCATGTCTCTTTTAACTCGAATAAATAAATGAAAACTCGACAAAATGATTGACAGTCAGGTACGAACAATTTTCTTCGATCTCTTTGAACTGTATATTTTTCTTGAAGAATGAAGAGAAAATTAATAAGCATAAATCATTTTTAGGTGTAGGGTAATATAATCTGTTTCAAACAACTTTTAAAATACTCCTTACTCATCTCAGTCTTTGAACTGTATATTTTTCTTGAAGAATGAAGAGATAATTAATTAGCATAAATCACTTTTAGGTGTAGGGTAACATAATCTGTTTCAAACAACTTTTAAAATACTGCTTACTCATCTCAGTCTTTTTGAATTTGATCCCAGCCTGTATTTCGCTTTTTTCCATTTGTTTCAGGTTAGTTTCTGAAAATGGTAATCCTTTGCTTGTTCTATTTATCTCATGTGTTATTTTAACTGTTATTCGATTTTATTTGATTTACGCGTTTTCCACATTTGTAAAATACAATAAGGAAAAAAAATGAATAAATATTGCTCCTGAAATTTTCATATTTTGCCGCTTTTACTAATCTATCGATTTTAAATAAGTTTTTATAGAATTAATAAACGCAATGTTAAAATAGCTATTTGAATTCAAATATAGATAAATTTAAATCAATACCTTGCTTTGGATGGACTTTGGATGGACTTTCGCACAATGCAATACAATTCAACGTAATACCGTGTTTAATCTTACTCATTTAAACACAATTATCTTATATTATCTTATATACATTATTTACGTGGTCTTACGGCCTATGGCCTACTATGGTCTTCTAAGTCTTCTTAACTTTCCCTATCCAAGTTCTTACATTAACTTATCACCTTAATAATTAACATTTTCACACAAAACAAAACTTGAAATTTGACATTTAACATAGAATTTAAATATATTAAACAAATATGTATAAAAGTAGCAGAATTATACTATTGCAAAGTATACCTTTTTTTATATGTAGCATAATTCAGCAGTAAATAATCGTTCAAGAATCGTGATATCATTTTCTATCGTTGAAAAGACACCAAGTACGACACCAATATGAATAAACGAGCATATTAGTTTTGATCACATATTCATTTTTTTATGGATACTAATTACAACTTTGTTTCTTGCTGAATTTGACTCGTACTTCGACTTGCCAAGTACACTCGGTTTCAAGAAAGACGATTAACTGCTTGCTAGTCGTGTCGCATGCCCGACACCACGTTCCTAACATTAACGTTTTTGTGGCGCGGTTCTCCGCGCGGTACGACTTTCCCCGGCGCACAAAGTTCCGCGTCCAACAATTAGACGATCATTTCAGAATTTCACTCTAATGAATAATAATCGATCCAGGGGAGAGGCGCGTGACCGGCGCATGTTCCATTAGGCGCACAATGTCTCGAGTATGCTATCGCGCTTACAAATTGATTTCGCTTTCCTTAAACGAATCGCTGATGTATTTAATGATGAGAGTATAGTGTTTTTGGGCAAGGTAAAGTCGTTGGTCCTGCTCTCGAGTTGTTTTAGTCGGAGAGCTGACGACGAATTTAGGGAATGTATTTTAGACAAGTTAAAATAACAAAAAAATAATATTTTATTAATTAGTGAATCTAAAATCCTGAGTCAGGCAGAGGGTTTGCGGTTATTTCGCTACTGCGCAACCTATGACATTTGCAAAAAAATAAATAAAAAAAATATCTTTTAGGCAACTTGAAATTTGTTTAATCTTTAATTTTAGCATCTATTTAACTCAGAAATAAAAATTCCAGACTATTTTTTGGGTTTTAAAGTATAACCTGACCTTCCCGAATATATTTAATAATTATACCTCAAAAATATACTTTAGGCATTCTGAAATTTTTATAGCATGTTTATTAAATAATATTAAAAATACGTGTAAATCGCCAGACGAATGGTTTTTAATTGGTCCGCCCGTATTGCAAAAAAAAATCCGCACCTATTAAAAAATTTAGTGCTATTTATGTGCTAATTTGTTGCTCTAGTTTGGATCTATTTACTCTAATCCGGGTCTTTTTGTTATTTAAATATTCTATAGACCGTGTCCTACCAGAATATGCATCGTATGATATTGTTGCTCGTCTTTAACTGCAAATAAACAAATTATTTATCTTCGCGTCGACCGTTATCTACGACTTCGATGGCTACAAACTAAGTAAAAGTTTCTTTTACTTTATAGTTTTTAGCCATCGAAGTCGTAGATAACGATCGACGAGGAGATAAATAATTTGTTATTTGCAGTTAGGGGCGAGCAACAAAATCGTAAGTTGCATATTCTGGTAAGGCACGGTCCACAGAATATTTAAATAACAAAAAGACCCGAGCAACAAATTCTTTTAGTTAGTTTTTAGCGATCGAAGTCGTAGGTAACGGTCGACGCGGAGATAAATAATTTGTTTATTTGCAGTTAGGGACGAGCAACAAAATCATACGTTGCATATTCTGGTAGAGGACACGGTTTATAGAATATTTAAATAACAAAAAGACCCGGATTAGAGCAAATAGATCCAAACTAGAGCAACAAATTAGCACATAAATAGCACTAAATTTTTTAATAGGTGCGGATTTTTTTTGCGATGGTGGGGGGGCTAACTTAATAGAGGTAGTTTAATCACAGTTAATCGATATATATTCAAATTTGAATCTAGTGAATTCTGGTCAACACTTCTGTACCTTTATTTTTTTAGTTAAGTTACTATTAGAGGTATTGCTTGTGTTGTATCTCAAGAGATACTTTTAGTTTATTTTATGTTCTTCATTTCATTAATTAAATTTTATAACAATTATAACTCAAGTTAGAAAACTGTTCCATGCATATTTCATACTTAAATTTAATTTTTTTTATTTAATAAACTGCCTCTATAGATGGATTATTGTATCTGTATTTTGATTTCTTATTTCCCTTGACTCTCAGTGTACTCATTAAACTCCATCTCTACTGCTAGACAGTGGTTTGTCCCAAAGCAATAATGGTATTTAAAGTACATACTAAGAAACAAGATCGTACACACTAAAATTCAGCTTATTTTAGACCGTACAATTTTGGATAATTTCAATAAAATTTCACGCATAATCAGGCATTTTTAAATGCATAAATCTTAGGTCCTTAACTATCTCTCTCGCACTTATGACTACGCATAAGACTTTTTTGTCGCATTCATTTTAAATCTTTATTCGCGTCAGGGAATTATTAAAAACCGTTTAATTCGTCTGGCGATTTACACGTATTTTTAATATTATTTAATAAACATGCTATAAAAATTTCAGAATGCCTAAAGTATATTTTTGAGGTATAATTATTAAATATATTCGGGGAGGTCAAGTTATACTTTAAAACCCAAAAAATAGTCTGCGATTTTTATTTCTGGGTTAAATAGATGCTAAAATTAAAGATTAAACAAATTTCAAGTTGCCTAAAAGATATTTTTTTGATTTATTTTTTTGCAAATGTCATAGGTTGCGCAGTAGCGAAATAACCGCAAACCCTCTGCCTGACTCAGGATTCTAGATTTATTAATTAATAAAATATTATTTTTTTGTTATTTTAACTTGCCTAAAATACATTCCCTAAATTCGTCGTCAGCTCTTGGACTATTTCGGGCACATCCTTTGATCTCATTTCATTTAATTGGATTAAATTTGCTTTTTGTTACATTTGGAATGAAAAATACTTCAGAAACAGACGAAGATTATAAGATACCGACAAGTAAAGATAACTATGCTTCTAGTATACGCCTATGACATAAGAAGAGAAGACGCGATCTTGTAGTTTAATTCGAGAGTCGACTTTTATATAATCGTCGCGATACACATCACGAGTTTAAAGTTCTGTGAAACTACTGCCAGAGGATTGATGACGATGATGGATACATATTGTTTGTGACGCCATATGGTGTAGATACATTGCTTTCGTTCCTGGCGTTCCGTATTTAGCGCGGCTGCTTTTTCGTTTGCGAATGATATAAGGACAAAATAGGTTTGGTGATATCGCCAGTCTTCATTCGCGCTGTTAGTTAGATACCGTCATTCATTATTAATGGCACGCACGACATTTGTAATTTTACCTAGCGGAAAAACTGGCCGACAGCGAAACGTGTCCGCGGCCGAAGAAGCTTGCCTGGATATGACAATAATCGCGCTGACAGGTGCATGAGAGATAACTCCTCTGGAAGCTGGGAGACCTGGCGAAGCGGAATCGCGTTGATCAAGCCACCGATCTGGTCGGCGGCGACTAATCTCGCGACAAAACACTTCGATGGTAATGACCGACCCTGATCTTCAACTTCGTCGAGTGGTACCGTATATCTCGGCGCTAAGTAGCCATTAATACGACGTCGCTCGCGTGTCACTCCCAGCGACGCTGAAAAAGACGAATGGCCATCGGTGCCCATGTACGTTACTCCTCTCGCGTGGATCGTTACGGCTCCACCTATATAGCGTTGCAGTTAGCTTGCCATGACACTGTGGTGATTTCCGACGGGCTTTTAAACTCAAAACCGCCGATTCCCGCCGCGTTGATTCAAAGCGCTCGAAGATAGATGACGGTTGATGGACAATCCATTAAGATCGATACGCTGTCGCCCGTTTCTCTCGTTCGTTGTTCATGTCGCCGGTGTGTTTGCTTCGCGGATCTTGTCTTATGCGCTGTGCCGATCGATTGTCGAATGATCGAGCACAATAAGAGCTTTAAAAGAATTGATTTAGGTCGCTTACCGTGGCTACCGTGGATTCTAGCCCCGCGAGTGCCGGATAATCTACGATTGTTCGAAAAGTTTAAATTTATCGCGTGAGACATCGTAAAATTGTTTTATCAATGATGATGGAACGGTGCGATTACGTAATCAATTACTTGGGCAACGAAAACTTACTTTTTACGATCTGTTTAAAACTGCTATAAAAAAAACGAGAGGTTTCCAAACGCGTGGTTATAAAGCAGAACATCGCTCGAAACAATAAGCGCTTGGTGACATAGCGGACACGAAACCGCTCGTACGCGGTATCTATTCGGCCATCACGATCCTGTGAATCGTGTAACCGCAAATCGTCGCGCGCGGGAAGGACGTGACCTCGAGAAAATATAGTGGCCGGAAAGGAAAAAGGAGAAAGACCAAGGGCTACGTTAAAGGGCCTCGAAGATTAACGTAACTTGACCTTTAGTCAACCATCTTCGTAGAGATTTCCCCTCCTATTGCTATCGTTCGTTCAGTCAATTTCATTTCATTGCCGCAGGCCCGCTGACAATAGCAGTGTCGAAAAAGAGGAAAGATACATGGTTTTCTGTGTTCCATTAATAGAAAAGATCTTATAATCTTATAAGAATAAAGAAAAACATGAAAGGTATAAGCAAGTACCAGAAATAAATGGCTATTTCTAAACTATTTTTCTCATCTGTATCTTAAATATGAAGGATGTTTCATTTTTTTTCTTTTCTTGTTATATATATACACACACACACACACACACACACACACATATATATATATATATATATATATATATGTAAGATTTCGAAATCAATACATGTTTTGTACGTAATATATATAATAATTAGAATGTAATAATTATCAGCATTAGGCAATTACTGACCATGTGACTTTACAAACTTTTAACTAGAATTATTATGTCGAGCTGTCTATAAATAAAAAATAATTATATAATTGTAAAATATAACGATAAAAAGGAAAGTCTCTTGTGTTTCCTATAGAATTTTCTATCGTCCATTGCAAAGAAAGACGGGGAGAGAAGAAAGGCGCGAGAAGAAAGAGGCAATATCTCCTTGGTATCGCTTCTCGATCTTAAACGTTTTCCGAGTCGTTGTTACTGCTGCTCCGCGATCCTGTCCGGTCGTGGAAGTCCGCGCTCCGCGGTTCAACCGTTTGCTTTACTACCGTCACGTATAAGCCGAGCGCGGACGTGGAACATGGACGGAAAAGAACGATCGCGTCTGTGAGCATAGAGGAGCTCTACCGAGGGCGCGTCTGCTACCGGCTAGTTAAGATAGCGATCTGAGCGCGCGGCATCGAACAATGCCGTAAAGTAGCATGAATCAAGCTTTATGACGAAAACGTGAACGATCGATAGCGCCGATCTGTGTTAACACATAGATCCGTACGCGACACATCGGACTTCGAAGCTACGGCCGCGTTGTTGCTCCGCTGGATCTTCCGCGTCTGGGTCGTTCGCCGGCCTCCGTGGAACACGGACGCGTGTCCGCGCGGCATAATTGCGCAATCGGCCGTGCGTTTTAATAAATCGCGTTTTCTTCTCGGTGGTCGCGATTACTTCACCGATCGTGGACAAACGTGTACCGGGCGCCTGCTGTAAAACGCCGTGTCGTGATTATCGCCGGCCACCAACGACGCGCGGCGCATGCATCGCGTTGCCGATGACCTCGCGGCTATAATCCATGGATATCTCTCGATAACGGAATCGAATTTAAAGTGACGTTTAACATTTTAAGAACCGTTTAAGAGAGATTTATGTGATGAGACTTCCAGACAGAGAAGATCCGTATTATTGTTTTTGAATACTTTGTTTTGTTAGGATAGAATCTTTTATTTTGTTTTGACAACTGCCAGCAGGACAATCTTTAGCATCGTGTAAAATATTTTTTTAAATCGTTTTCTAAGAACGCTCACACAAAATAGTCTGAAAAATGTCGTAGATCGTTACGATCACGCGGAACGATTTGTATTCTTAGGAATACAACGATGAATCGGCGTAAATGCGCGCGATTATCATCGGCGGTCCGGAAGTAAAACGCGCACGGGGAAGAGTAGGAAGGTGGTTTAGTAACGGGGGCAAAAAAAAGGGCGCAGCGAGGTACTCGAAGGGCCGCAAAAGTCGAAAGGACAATCGCTCGTCAAAAGCGGCCGTCAAAACATCCCCAAGGATCCATGGCGAATCGAATTCTCACAGTAGACTGGCGACGAGCTGGCTGGCAAGCCCAGCGGCGGAGGTTCCACGATAAATGAAGAAGAAGGTTCGCGAAGAAGTTAGCCATGCCCTCTTCTGCATCACGACAATATGTGACCGCAAACAAACGAGTGGCAGCGATAGGGGGCGCCAATGCGCATTCAAGACCGGACAGACTGTCATTTGTCACGTCTTTCACGGTCTCTAATGACACGAACTGCTTTTGGATGCCTTCTTCTTATGTCAAGCGGGCACCTGGCACTGACTCGCTTTATTATTCTCCTTTCCTACTTCGGACCCCCTCCGCCTTTCGTCTGCTCTTTCGCCCCATTCTCTCCTCCTGTTTCTATCTCCGTAACGATCGCGCGATCTATCTCTTCGTCTTTCCGCCGCGGTCTTTCTGGCTCTCGTACGTGGCGTTGCGACGGTTAAATTCGATTTGTTAGGATTAAGGACGACATCGCGACGGAAATGTCCTGCGCGATTCAGCGAGCACTTATTGAAAGCCGAGAGATAAAAAAAAAATGAGTATTCGAAAGTTCTACTGTGTATTAAGGAGAGCATATTTCCGATAGGGAAGCACTGGCCTTTTAAACGTTCCGCTTAGTAATTCTTATCATCTTCTCCGTTTTAATTTACGTCATAATTTCCGCGACGCGTGAGGTCACTAGAAAGACCGGTCACTAGTTCTTCGAAATGCCATGAAATAAATTCACAACTTCCCTTTGTGCTTCCAAACCGATCTTTGTGTTTCTCTTCTCAACTATTTAGTTGTGTGGAGCGAATTCCGCTCCGGTAACGCGTCTCGTCGGCAGTCGGCATGATTTAAACTCATTAGGTGCCACATTCGCGCGCGCGTTTAGCTCCGACGCGCGCGTTCACGCATACGCGGGACGAAAAGCATAAGCGAACGGTTGCTCGTGTTCGCGGTAGTTGGTGATCGCGTTCGATCGTCATATAATCTGCTTTGTAGGTCTGTGCAATCGTCCATTCGTTCTTGCCGAGAGTTGCCTTGATCTTGCTAAAAGCAATCCAATCAAATGTTGATAAAAATCGCGTGACATTATTTCCGTTTTTTCCAAATAAAATAGGATAATATTTATTATTAATAATAGATATTTTATTGTAAGATGCATATTCCTTATTCAGAAATTGTACTGTCACACATTTGCGCTGCGTAAGAAATTTATTTCACCCAAGAATTTTATTACATGTTCAAGAATGTTAAGCGAATTCATTTATTCAATCAGGATGTTAGGATGTAACTTGCCATAATTCGAAGACGCTTCGTTTCTCAGACGTATTAACAGATAGCTCACTCGCGACGTTACTCATGAATCGCTAAAGAGTGATTCGATATTTCTTCGCCGGAAGGAATGAGAAATGGGATAATACGAAAAAGGCTCGAAGGCCTCGATACTCTCGTGACGTGTGCTCTCGAGTAGTCGTACGACAAACGATCATCGTTCATCATCAAACAACGCCTAGAATGAGATGGCATAGTAGAACTCCGGTACATGGCACTCTCCGCTCGTACCGCACGCCGGACCAATACATCTACCGAATGGCACAAACGGACATCCTCGCTGTTCTAGCTTCCATTCCGTAATGTTTTACATGACTTCTGATACAGGCATGACTTTTGGCTCGTCGATCAAAATTCCCATAATTCAATAAGTTTGTAGTAATCTAATGTTCGTACATTTTAAAGATAAAAAATTTCAATTTTTCGCATTGCATTTTTTCTTATATTATTTTGGCATAAATGTAATTATCGAAATCGCAAAGCTTGATTGTATAGAGTCAGTGAGGAACTCTCAATTATTTGGTTTTTCAAGACTAAATGTTATTAAGAAGAAGACATATTTTACTATTATATTTTTATTTTACTATTGGCGATTATATATAATATAATTTAATTAGTAAATTAATTCCGCTCTCAACCAAAAATTGAAAATTATTTACGGCTATGAATACCTACTGGTCTGAATTTTGGGTACGGAATCGAGAAGGTGACATATAAACGGGCAGATAGATATTATCGTGCCGCTATTTATGCTCCTGGTTCAGGATCCAAAAAAAAGACTGGGAGATCAAGAAGATTCGCGGGAGAAATCGCGCGGCGAGGATCTCCGTTCGCAAAACAGCCCGTCGGATCGTTTGCCGATTATCCGCGCGTAACCGATCGGACGGCCTGCGGACAAAGCAAACAAGTTGTTTCGCTACACTTTGCGCGAAGCGGAGCGGAGAAAAGAGGATACGAGAGAGAGAGATAGTGGCCGTGGGCCATCGCGCGCCGTTTCGGTCATAAAACCAGGAGTTATGGTTATTTAAAAACTTATTGGCCCGCCCATGCGGGTGCGGGGAACGGGCCGCGGGGGCGGGGGCGGGGGCGATGGCAAATGTAGGGAGAGGAAGAACGCCGTGACCCAGCCGAGATAAATCAAAGGATATTAAGATCGTTCCTCCCCCTTCGCGATACTCTCTCGCTCTCGCTCGCGGTCGGAGGGGGAGTTCTTAGCCGAATGCATTACGGGGAGGCAGAAGGCCGCCATAAAACTATCTGTAGTACCGTGCGCAGGCTATATATGTACCCGCGTGTACCTGCCTACTTCACGTTCCGATCGGCGACAAGAGACCGGGAGCAATTCACCGGATCCAAGGAGCAAAGTGGATTCGTGATAAACGGATATTGAGTTTCGCGGGAATCCCTCTGTTGCACAGTGCCGTTTCTAATCCCACGAATATCCTCTGCCAGAAACCGTCGTGTTGGTCCTTAGTCCTGGATTTAACACATGATACGCGTTCGCTTGCAGTGGCGAATGCGTAAGAATTGCAAGCTCATTCATATTAGGTTTCAGTATTTTCGAAGTATCAATTCTTGGCGATAATATATCAATCGGTAATATCGCGCAGCTTCTTTCATTTACAGTTTATTTCACTATTCTAAAAAATTGGTTATGATCGAATAGTATCTGTTCTGTGAATTTCGTTAAGACATCGGTTATTGTATTTTATCGAATTATTATTGAATGCACAAGTCATATATTTTGCATTATTTCTCGATTAAATATCTGTATATCATACGTAACACATATTCAAAAGACCCTTTTACACAGGTTTTCTCATCTTAATAAGAAAACGGCCTTCGGCAACCCGTAACAATTACACGCATCAGCGCGGGAGGAAGTAAGAGGGAGCGAGAGAGTAATCCAACGATCTATGAAGTTACACACGGCACGCACGGGACGTTCGTTTGTGCTCACGGTACGTCACGGCATTTAGACGCGAAGGCGAAAGCCGTGCTCGAGCGACCCTCGGCTCATGCGCGCGCGCGGGCACACACATAGCACAGGGATTATTAATGAGTGCATCTCAATCCGGCAATTTTTCCACGTCGCGCTGGGTAATGCACGAACCGCGGGGGGCGAGCAGGCTATATTGCCCGATCAATCAAAATGAGCCCGGCATGGCAACTGCCGTGCTCTCGGCGGCGCTTCGATCCGAAAGCCTTTTCCCAGCAACGGTGGAAGCAGCGCCCGTCTGAAAATCCTCGCCCGTGATCCGCGTCCTTTGCTTATCAAGGACGAAAAACGTGGAGAAATGACGCGGAGGCATGCAGAATTCCGGAGGAACCCCCGCATTCGCATGGAGGATATCGTTGAATCGCCCTTGCGGCGACAGGTATTTTATTACGACTTTTATTACGAGCTCTGCAGCGCACAGTTAATGGTTACCCTTGCGTTATTCCATATTTTTCAATCGCTAGCTATTATCATTCTGCATCATTCCGCGATATTGAAGTCGCGAGCAAATCGGAACTCATGAATGCAACTTTGTGTCGTAGTGAACAAGAAAAAAAATGTTTCTCTTCAAAACAATGTGAAGTTATTTTTTTCTAAATTGTAATCTGATGTGTTACGACCAATATATTAGAATATGTGTAGAACATTAGAATATCACAGCTATTATTGAATAAACTTATATAACTTTATTTTTTTCGATCATATAAAGCCGCGCAAACTTTAAGAAAATAAATCGCGAGAAAGAGGGAAGAATATATCACAAAGATCGCAAGCTTGTCCGCATTATCTCCGTGTGCATTTCAATCGAACATTTCGAATCATGCGTATGATGTAAACACCACGCGCGTATTATTAGCACGACATTAATTTCACTCGCGAGCATTTGCGTTTACGTACGTGTAAACGGCCGGTCGTGCTATTGCTAGAGGAGAAAGTTACCCCGACGCAGTTACGCGGTAATTATCCTTCCCCCACTTTTGGCTTCGTTTGACTTCCGCGACCTCACCGCGTAAATTATTTCACGCGCGAGAAATGGCAGAAACGTTGCTGCAGCTCGATCGGAAGGACAATCGTCGTAGAATTCACCAGAAACGCTCATTATCAATATAGATCCGAATGTTCGTCCGTCGTCGATGAAAGGATTTATCGTACCGCCCATTGAAACGCCGAAAGGCTACAAATTCTATTGAGATACATTCATTACACATATTTACATTAAGACAGTTTTTTACGGTTCGCCGAAATGAACTTTCTTTTTTATGATCTTTTTGTCGTAGAATTGACAGTAGATATTGATTTGAAAAAAGAAAACCGTTTGAGCTGCAATAAATAAAAAAATTTTACCGTTCCAAAGAAATGACTTGACTTTAGAAATAAAGGATGAAAAAAACCGCATCCAAAATCCGTCCAAATAGTTTCAGAGAAAATCGTGGACGTCCCCGCATACATACTCGCCGAATTGAGAACCTTCTTTTTGAAGTCGGTTAAAAATGGTCTTAGAAGCTGTTGCGAAAGAGGTCTTACTATTACATTTACCGTAATGACGGTCCTACCTAGTGACCGACAATAATTGTGAGTCTTCCAGTTAACCCTTGTCGGTCATTGGTGACCGTCATAAGGCGACAGTCAAATAAATATGTCACGTTGCGTTCTATATAATACTATAAATTTATTACTATAAATTAAATGTTTTATTGTTCTTTTTGGTATAAAATAATTTAATTGGCGTGAACGAAAAGTCACGTAGAATATGCTTGGCGGTGAATGTGTTAAAATTGTTTTGCAAAGGTAAGCCCATATAACGCCGTATGTTCAACGAAAAAGAGAGAAAGAGGCCGCAGCCACGTAGCTCCGTATAATTTCGGGTTCTGTTCGGATTGCGTTGGATTCTAAGGTTCTGGAATCTGTCTCTAATCTCGAACGCTCTCGTAAAATACGCTGGACCTATAAATATTTCCTCCTAATATAGGGTTATTTGACCGGGTTCTATCAGGTTGCGCCGCTTTCCAGCGGACGCTCTTGCGAGAACGTTTGCCGCGACGCTTCCTTTTTCAGTTTCTGACTTTGTATCAGACACTGTTGTTAGTTCGGAGCAAATTGAAGGTTCGTGAATTACATGAAGAAGACGGAAAAAATATTTCTTTGTAAAATAAAATAATGCACGTTTTACAATAGGAAGATGCTTATCAACACACATTATTCAATACAAAATTATTAATGAGAAATAAATATAACTATTTTATTAGATCATATATTTACATAAAATATCGTGGAAGACAGAAAACAATTAAAAATTACGTTGTTGATCGGGGAGTTATATATTTTAATGAAATTACTTAAATTATATAAATGAATTTAATTAAATTTATTTTATCCGACTAAATATTTATACATATATTATGAGTTGAATGTGATTATTAAAAATTTATATATATAATCTTTTTCGTGGGAATGAAAGAATTTTGATCTTAAATCTTGACAAGCTAAAGTAATTTTGATGATAAAAGACACGAATACATTTTTAATTAGTCTTTTGCTGATTTATCTAACACGCCGGTTAATTGTTTCAGATTATGTGATGATTAATTGCGAGTGATAAGTTTTAGAGCTCATATATAAGTTATCTCTAAATAAATAATATATTACAACCCATAGTACTTTTTATTAAAAATTATAACTTTTTATAAAGTTTAATTAATAGAATATTATAAAGTTTTATAAATTATAAACCTAGAAAATAACATAGACATATTTGCAGTTTATTACAAGTATCACAAAATTAATACCTTGCTTGGCAGAAATAATTTATACAAAAGAATATATCCCTCTCTTCGATACATTAATTAATTATTGTTTTTAATTATTCAAATTAATTAGAATATTTCTTTATGTAAATAAATTAATAAGTTCTTTATCAAACAAAAATGTTCAATATGATTGTATAACATATTGCTCGTATTAACATTCGCATTAACAGTAGATAATGCATAAATTACACGCAGCTGGTCAAGAGTCCGTTAAAAAAGACATTACGGTAGCAGGACGTTTTTGGATCATTACCGAAGCCGTTGTGGTAATGAGCGAATGATTGGACAGGATAGAACAGAGTGGTTCGTAGGCGTGTTCCCGTCTTCGTCATGGAGTGAGACACGCTGAAGTGTCAGGGGCGTGCGCGTGAAATCACGCGATTCCAATAATGGGTGGGCGAGCGGTATCGTCACGGAAGCAGAAAATGCTTGGACAGATGGACGTAATTGAACGTATCAGAGAATCCTGTCTAGGCGTTTCCGTTTGTCCGTGATACATTGAAGATTACTACGGAAGCAATAAAAATATTGAAAATCTTTTATTATCTATATAATGGTATTATATAGACTTGTTTAAAATAGTTTGTGTAATTTTTTTAGATGGATTTTCGTTACTTTTATTTAATTTACATTTAACAAAAAAATATCGAGTTTTACGTAATACTAATGTCCGTATATATATCTATATATGTATGCAATTTTAATTATGAAACTCAAACGTTTAGCCATTGGAGCGCGCGTTCAAAAAGTTCGCGGATTGATAGTCCGTAATTACAACTTATTCTAAGGCTTTATAAAAGGAACACCTTCGTTAAACGTTGAACTAGTCCCCGGGAGATCTTGCTAAAGCGGGAAACAAGTGAGTTCGTGCTCGCGAAAGGAATCTTTTAATAACGCGGAATAGCATTATATACACATATACGCGGTTTGATACGGCGTATTATCGATCAGGCACCGCCGCTGATACCTAAGTGAATTACTGCACACATGTATTTAAGCGCGCGCGATGGTCTATGGACTGCGGCCTGAAATCGATTCCGCGATTCGATTTGCGGTCACGGGGACTCGTGGTGGACCGAGCCATCAAGAAGCGGGGAGTCTCTCCGCGATCCGGAGAGGATAATAATTTCGAACTCATTTCGCGATCATTCCCTCTGATTGATCTGATTAGTCCGGCCTCGGAACAGGTCGATCGGTAAATGATCTCGAGCGATCTCAATCAGCTTCTGAAAAAAATAAAACGGCATCATCGATCGTCTCTCTCCCCCGCCCAAAGGGCTGTCCCCCTCGGCTCCTTCCTCTTATTTGCTCTTCGTATCCCTGCACTTTTGCCTCTCTTCTTCTTCTTCTGCCATTCCTTTCATCTCTCCACACGATAATGAGAGCCTCCCATGTGGAAAAGGGATTATTTGCGGCACGGGATCGAAAATGCCGTGCGAGCCTCATTATCGGATGCACGACTACCACGATTCT
Organism: Temnothorax curvispinosus; assembly: GCF_003070985.1. NCBI lineage: Eukaryota > Metazoa > Arthropoda > Insecta > Hymenoptera > Formicidae > Temnothorax > Temnothorax curvispinosus. The sequence goes on along the minus strand of NW_020219360.1, from coordinate 124,019 downwards.
GGAGCGACTCTCGTTTCGACATCGTTCCTCCCGATCCCCTGGGCCCGCGGCAGGTAGAGAGACCCGCGCCGCGGACCTTTCTTCCTCCATCGTGCCGCTATCGGCGTGGAATTTCTGAAACCGTAAATCAACGGCAAGGCCGGGTTAGGGGTCGAGGAATTGGAGCGGCCTGCTCCTCCTTGCCTTTACGTCGCGGGCACGACGCAGTAGTTAACTGAAACGCGGTTGCTTCGAGAATACAGGTGTTGCTCGTTAGTCGATGCTAGGATACAAGGAAGATTTGGATAAACTTATTATTACCGGAAATCGGTGCGCGAATCGGCACTGGCAAACGATTTAATGAATATTTGTGAAATTGTAACTACACCACGACTATCGACTATCCACGATTATATTTTTCTTTTTAACGGAGAAAAGGTAGAAAGTCCAGAGTGACGATGGTATCGTTGGGAGTTCGATCAAAGAATCATAAAATTATCGTATTGCAATATTATTTGTATTATAGAGTACCGTAATATTATTATTGTATTTTTTTCCTCTTCTGCAAAAACCTGCAAACGGGTTTTACGATTTCTATATAATTTTTAAACAATTATACCAAAAGTATTTCCTTTGAAAGGTTGCGCGAAACTTCCTGCTTTACTACTATGCCTTCATGACGCACCGGGCGATGTTGTTGCATTTATCTTAACATTATCTGGATAATTATGAAACGCTTAAAAGGCCCCGGTCGCGACATCCCCAATAAACGTTTATCTATCCATCTCCGCACGATTTTACCTGTCCACGATTTAACGGTCGCCGGCGTCGACCGTTGGCCGCCGCATGCTCGTTTACGATTCTGTCCGCTTCTTCTCGCCGACGCACCTGCGCGCATAGTGCGTGCTCACGCGTCCGGGACGTCGAAACACTAGAAACGTCACGCATCGCGCCGAGATCCGCGCCGACTACGGCACGCCTTTAATGGCTTACGACGAAACGTTTAATCGCCGGCCATTCAGATTCTTTTCGCGGGCAGATCGGACAATCGCCGGGTAGAGTGTTTACGTGAATGTCAGCTCGAAAGCGACACCGTCCCGTTGCACGCTCCGGTACGCACGAGAGTGCCGCGCTTCCTAGTTGCGCTGCTCGAACGGACAACCATTGACCGGCACGCGTCAAGGCCGATAAAATACAACGATAGGAAGAATGGGAGAGGATTTGAAGAAACCCGGAACACAGCATTATATCAATGTACAGTGAAACAATAGCAGGAAGAAACATCTGATCAAAAAAATATAACTGTAAAATGTAAAATAGATCACTACTTGTATGTTGGGGCGATTTACGTGGAAAATGTACGGATAAAATTTAATCACGAAGAGAAAGTGTAACTCTTGCTTTCTTATATAATTTATAACCGGCATTCTCACATTTCTATATAGCACAATTTCTAATCATAGATTTTTGAAGTCTTGTCTCGATAAAAATTTCGATATTTATGCTAATATTGTATTTCATAATTGTTTTACATTGATGAACACTACATTAAGTTTAAAGATTACATGCACGAAAAGAGCTTCTACGAAATTACTGGTTATTATCTATAAATCTAGAGATATTAACATCATGTCATGTTCTTGTATAATAATATTGCGCGCGGATACGTGGCTGCAAGAAAACATCGGCGAACGGTGAACCATGTCAAAACTTTTCCCATGACTTCGAGATAGTCTTCAGATCGTTAGTCACGGCTGATTAGTGGAACGTGCTCGTGCATAGATCGTTAGTTGCCATTGTTTAATCCGATATTCCTCGAAAGCTTCCTGCGACAAAAACTTCTCACCACCGTTGCAATTCTTTGCACGGAAGTAGACTCGCAGTTTGGCAAATAACAATAACTTTCGGTTGCAAATTTCGCGACATCGATAAACCATTGAACGGATAAAACGTCGCGATTTGACGGCGGCTTGTCGTCGAAACGTCGAACGTCCGTGTTTTCGTGCCTGTCGCGAGAACACGCGATATGAAACGCGCAGCGGCGGGGCGAACACGCGATACACAATCCGCTTCTAGTTAACGTTCGTCTGGAGTTCGAAGTATTTGCAGTACCGTTCCAGAATTCCGTTCCAGTTCGTTTAATGAGGAACGGCTTTTTAACATTCCTACGCAAGCGAGCCAGCGTGAGAACCGCGAAATGTGGGGTCGCGGCCCATAAAATCCGTGAGTCAGGCACGCGCAGTTCGGCGCACAGATTGTTGCCGTGTGTGTATCGATACAGGAGGAAAATACCCGTCGGGCAAAGCACGTAATCGCGCGGCTAAACGTACGTTAGCGCCTGCCGCGTTTATCGGCGCTTAAAGACGCGGGAGTACTTTTCGTCGTGCCCGCCGCAGCCGCATAGTAGTACACAGCCGTACTTCTCGTTTAATCTTCACCGCGGCCCGTTTTCGAAATACCGCAAATTAGAATGTTACAGGTCGGGTCGAGTGTCGGGCTTACATTCGAGGCGAACTGAGTTGTTGGTAGATACAAGCGACAGGTACAAAGTATAGACCCAGACTCTGTAGCTCTGACCTGCACGGCAATTATGATCGCATCGGGTTCGCTTTAGAGCGCGCCGTTGGCGAACGCTTCGCTAATATTTTGTTTAATTTCCCTGCTGCGCACGCAACTGAAAGTGTTGCGTAATTGGATGTAACTTTCCGCGGCGGCATCGCAAATCACGCTGTGATTTATAAACGGCTTGTAATGTCATATATGGTGGTCACCTTTCTCTGGACAAGATATGTACACCTGCTTTTTTGTAGATGTTTGAGGTAAATTATTAATCATATCTACTAATGTCTGAAATATTTAGTTTTTTACGGTTATTAGTTTTATTTTTGCGCATTATTATGACGTTTTTTATATTTGCATTAATGTAAATTACTTAAGATATTTTTTTTTATTCGACTAACATTTAGTTCCATATTTTATTCTAATTTAATGTGCGTCTGTTTATGACGGTAATCATTTTATGTGGAAATGGCTAACATTTAAAAATGAAAAAAAAAACATGACTACTCAATTTTGAAAATAGTCGATTTTCAATATTCAAGCTGCGATATTGCATTCTGAGTCCGGTATTTATTAGTTGGTTCTTATATTTAAGACCGTCCTCTAAGTATAATCTTAAGATGTCACAAACCATTCACAGAACTGTATTAGCATTAAGACAGTATTTAAGACGATCTTGAAATAAGAACGGACTTTGAATACCGGTCTGAGATATGCTGTCCTGACACAAGAGCATCAACATCTGATTTAGCGAGCGAACTAAATCACAATGAGGATATAATAAACGATGCTCCAAACGACTCCAATTGGGGCGCTCGTCCAATTAGATCCCTCTAAGAGGAACAAAGCAAATCGTTTCTCGACGACTTGACATTTTCCCTGGACAAACGGCGGGTGGTCCATTCTCCTTTGCCGTTCTCCTTTGCTACGTAGATACAAATTTCGACTATAATCGACTTCTCGATGAAGCCAAACGGGCTCATGAGCGAGCCCGAAGAAAGAGACAAAAAGCGATCGGGGCTCGTAGTCACGAATGCCAGCCGTCTCTCTGGGAGCCGCGAGCGTGGAAGGATACGCTGTTGCTGCTGTTGCTGCCGTTAGTGCGTTATTGAGGGAGGGAGGGAGGGAGTGAAGGCAAGCAAGCAGCTCGGGCGAAGGGGTAGCAGCAAGATGCATTTCGTGGATTAAGAAGGTTATATACCTGGCGGTCTCACGGCGAGCCAGCGCGGTAGGAGTCTAATAAGATGTAACTAAATTATGATTGGATTCATCATTGCCGCGAACGGAATTGGTATGGTCGATCGCTTCTGCGAGCCGGAGCACGGCCCGGGACGGCGCTGTCCGGTCAATAATTCATCGGCCCCGAGGCTTTCTATATGAAGCGTGATATACCGTGATCCCGAATGAGCGATTGCCAACGGTAAAGCGAGACGGAACAGAGGGATCCACTCTCTGCGCTTCGGTTCTTCTGCATACTCCTGTTTCTGCTTGCGATCCGTCCGGCCGCGTGTCTGTGTTCCTTTTGGACGGGGTTGCTGTTACGTAGTAGAAGGCGAACCGATGAAGGCCCTTCGGAAATATTATTTGTTGACTCTTGGTGATGGTGTTGTGCCATACACTCGCGCGCGTCTTCGACGATAAACGGTAAAGACGGAGGCGAGGGAGGAGAATCGCAAATTTTTCACTTAATTAAAAATCCCACTGTTCACCGCCACGAATCGTAAGAAATTCCTCGTTGATTACTTTTAACGGCATTACGTTGAAGTGCTGTAATGTCTTACTGAACATAATATCTCTTTTATAAAATAATGAAAAAAAAGAATGGTATTATCCATGCATTAGTTGTTTTTTTTTTTTCGGAAGAACGTTGAAAGAAGCTTTGATCTCATTGACGATCACGGTCCCTTTTCGTCAGGACTCCGACATGAACGAAAGAGAAGGATGATGAGACCGGACAGGAGCGAAGAAGAAAAGGAAGAACTGCCGTGACTTAGCGCTTATGCAAAACGTGCGTAAACGTTCGTTTTGTTGGTTGAATTAGCCCGACGTAGGTTTCTCGACTCTTGAAGAAAGGGAGCGGAGAATGCGAGTGGAGAACGGGGAAAGGGATGTTCGCTCCCCCTCTCTCTCTCTCCTCCCTTGGCAATCCCCCCGTCCTCTCTGCCACCCTTGGAGCCAATCACGGACTAGTCATCCTCAGCCAGAGGCCCCTCGTATATCTCAGCCGTACCAGAAGGGTGATTTTTGCATGTCACGTGGGCAAACGGGCGCGCATCGTGAATGCCCGTCGTTAGGCCCTCGTTGTGCTACGATGATGTCGGTTTCACGCAACGATACGCCCCGAGGACTACCACGAAGAGCGCTCGCTCCACTTTAGCCCCATTCCGAGGGCCTCTTCCGTCGTGATTCGGGCGAATTTACTCGCGCGATATAGGATACCGTGCGATGTGATGCGACGTGATGCGAGTCCGCCTTTCGTATCTGGCCATTTATTATACGTGCGCACGTAATCTTTGGCATTAACGATGACTTTCGATAATAACAGGGTGTTCTTTTCATGATCTTCAATATAGTTGAATAAAAATGGACCAAAAATGGGAATAAATGCATATTTCTTATATTAGAATAATATAAGTTGCAACAATCTTGATCAGAAAAATGAATAAAACGCGTGATTCAAATAGTAATACATAATTAAACATAATTATATTTTTCATATAATTATATTTTATATTTTAATTAAACATATAAAAAAACATTTAAATAACATGCCAGAAATACAAACAAATGTATAAAGCAATAAAAAATAATTAATGATAAACAAAAATATAAAAAATAATAAAAATTTTTTAGTGTTTAGAATTAGCGTAAAAAATTCTAATTGTATTTCATTGTGAAATAGTGTGCGATTACGAAATAGTAACAAAGTCTTATGTTTTAAAAATTAGAAGGATTCAGACAAAATCTATTGAACTTATAATAGTAAATATCAGATATGAAACCTTCTCTACCCTAAGCTTTTTTTTATGGCTTGCCTCAGTTAATGCGAATAAGGATGTAAACAGCTTTCATTCCTGAACGGACGCTACAAAAAAATACAAAAGCTGTATTTTTTTAAGAAAACAAAAAACAGAGCATTGCTAAAAAGAAGTAATGACTGCTATGTTGAAATAGATTTAGATCAGTTTTTATTTTTGTGTTAAGTTTTTTCTTCGCTTCTTTCCGGAAAAAATATTTTGACACTTTCTCTGGAGAAATTGATTGTAGGTATAACCCGGAAATCGTAAAAGGTTTGTAGAGTTAAAAAAAAGCTAAAAAAGAAAATAGAAGACAAAAAAAGATTATAAAACTGCGAAAATTATTACAAGGTTAAATATAGAAAGCTCTAGACGACTGTATAAGTCCATTGTCAGTAACACATCACTCTTTTAACAACTACTTGGTAAGATCTATTTCCACTGGTATCAGCAATAATTTTAAGAGATTCTTGTTTTTAAGAAATCTTGTTTTTTACGAAGTTTTTAGGAAACCAGAACAACCGGTTGTAGCAGTTGAGAAAAGGGAAGATAGAAGCGAAGCTAAAAAAAAGTATATCTACAATATCAAATGATAAAAAGTCGTCGCGAAGTCATCAGGGATATAATTTTGTGCACAAACTAGTTAGCCGATAATCAACATATTTATAAAGCTATTCTCGAGAGAAGCGCATATACATATTATCATGATTAAATGCATAATTTTATTAATTTGCGTATTTAGAACGACATTCTTCGTGCAAAGATAAATTTTTTCTTGTTCGTTACTGCGATGTGAACCGTGTACGGTGAAACGCGGAAATGTGTCTGATTTTTCTCCACAACAATAAAGAGAAAACTCATAAACTCTTGTACGGGTTTCCCGACGTATTCTTTTAGACGTCGTAATTTTTTTAGCGCCGCTTCTCTTTTCCCTTTCGTCTCAACTGCTATCCTTTACAACCGGTTGTTCTGGTCGAGGTCTCTTAAAATTATTACTATTGGAAATAGATCTTACCAAGTAGTCGTTAGAAGGGTAGTGTATTATTGACGATGAACTGGTACCTCGTCTATGCCTGTCTATATTTGACCTTGCAATAATTTTTTCAGTTTTTTAACGGTCGCCTGCGTGGACGCGTAAAAAGATCGGTCGGTCATGAATTGGCCTAGTGCTACATTAACTCTGCAGTCACTACCTGAAAAGGCAGTGACTGCGTGCCTCTTATGTGACATGCAATATACGAGGTCACTTCTTCGACTTCCTTAAAAAAGTCCTTAAAAAAACTCCTTAAAAAAGTCTGAAGATGTTTCTATACCCAGCAAAATTTTATCTTAAAAAATTGCAGTTTTTTCACGCTAGTTTATATCCCTCTTCGTAACATTCCATAAGTTACCTTTTTTATTTGGGAACAAAAGTAAAAAAATACATTTATATGTCTAAAAGTCTTTTCCGGTTATTGTTTCTTTTCAACGCATTCTTGTTCTAGCAACGTAAAAAAATATTTGAGCCCTTTCCTTGATCTATTTATGATCGTAAAAAATGTATTTCCTATAAAAAAACAGCTGTCGTTTTTGCAACACCTATTGTAGCACATTTTAAATTGATTGCCAAACTCGTATTAGATCCAAGTAATCGTTATTTAGTTCGTTCTGCTTTCACTATAACTCTATATGAAGTTAAAGGATAAAAGCAAAACTTTCACTTCCATATATATCCCTTTCCCTATCCCTTTGCAAAATATTTATTTCCTCGAAGTTGATCTCGAAGTTTCATCTTTTGTGCGATACTTTCGTTTTTCTATTATTAATAACAAGATGTTCAATCAACCTGACACAAATGCGCCCACGAATATTCATACGACGCAAGATCTAGAAACAAAGGTACACGACGGGACCGATCCACGGACGGCAGACCACGCATCTTGTGTCCCGGCTCGAATGACGCAGCAACTTGCGGACTGTCCTGTCGCTTCTTGATGAGCACGACGAGAGACATCGTCCGCCGATTCAAGGTATCGATATCCGACCCCTCGCGACCCCGGCTTGTCGTGGCCGTCGTGCCTCTTACACGGAGCGAAACGGACTCCGATATACAGCGAGGCCGCAGGTTTTGATTGCTCTCCGCAGATGTGACAGATCCGCCCCCTTCGCCACGGGACACGAATTTGTCGGTGTACCCTCACGGAGGAGCTAGAAGGTCGCCCCTCCCGATCCGCACGCTACGCCGCGATATATTGTCAGTTGAATATACATATACCAGTTACGTACATATATATTATATATATCGGTCGTCACTCTCTCGCCAGCCGATCGCATCGTTTGCTCGTTCGTGCGGTAAACGTCGATGCGATTAAATACCGCGTTCGCGGCCCGATCGAGGAATCCGGCACGGCGTAAACGATTACATCGAGATAAAGATCACACGATCGCTTTCGCAACGCTTCGCAAGTCGAAGCTTGCTTTATGCTTTTCCATTATACAGTTCCCGCAAGTGCATATCGTTGAGAATGCGCAAAGTATTATTTAATGTCGCCTAACAACGCATGTGCAATACGACTCGTTACATGAAAACTGGCTGGCAAATAGATTGCTCGTCGCAAACGCGTTGTTTGGACTATTTGACGCGCGACTCTATTTTCTCACTCATTAACCAGATCCTGCCACGCTATCAGTTTTATCTGACAGTCAACTGTTTTACGAATCATCTCGCGTAGATCATGATTCGTGTTTTGTTGTAGCTTGTTTCCCCAGACTATCTCGTGTAATATTTTAAAAGAATTTTATTTGATTTAAACAGGCACTTACCTTCTCTTTCCAAGTTTCCAATGTTCTCCAATCCACTAAATTCATTATTACACAGCACTTGTTTCGGCAGTCATACGATAATATTTTGCGTATTATCTTCAGATATTTGCACGATATTTTAATTTTATATAGGTACGTATAATCTCTGTGACAGTTTTTAGAGAATCTACAATGTCATTTCATTATCTTTTTATTTGACATCAAAGTAATTATACGATGTATTAGATTTCGACGTGCACGTGTTTTCTAATTAGAATATATTGCCGACTGTACAATATTAATTATCAGTAATAACGACGATATTTGACGGACTGACGTTGAATTTAGGCGCACATTGTAGAAAAAGTGTGTTTTTCTCACCATTGCTGAAAAAGGACTGCTCCAAAAAAAAAACGAGCTTAGGTCGAGAAGAAAGGTAGGACATAATTTGACTTCCATGTGGTAGGGTGAACCGTAACATTGCAAAGCATAGCTTCGAGCGTACCCTCATCGACCGACTTCCATTTTTATTGGTCCACATCGCGATTCGTCGCCTAGAATTCCTAACGAAAAAAAGAGCAGCGTAAAAATTTTATGGGCGTAGCGAGGCATTTCTTTCTTCTTTCACTCTGATACCCACCCCCTGTTTTTTCCCTCCTAAAACCTGCCACCGTAGTACCAACCACCTGCTGAGAAAAATGTTTCGTGACCGTTCGACGGTTGCGTCAGGAGGAGGCGCAGTTATTTGCATCATCCATCAGTCGAAAAAAAAAGAGATCATATAGTAAGGCAAAGAGGGGGTGCCAGGGAGATAGAGACCGAGAGAGACGGCGGGCGAGAACGAAGAAATAAAAGTAGAACGGTTAGGGGGGGTATCTACGCTTGCCTCGCTCCCGATTCCCCGGGGGATTCGCCCGCATTGTTGGCATCCACGGTGATATTTTATTGGGTTTATGACGTCATTAATCTGATCGCAAGACCCGCCCACGGCCTTAATCGTGACGCATCTGAATCGGTGGACACGGCGCGACCCATCCCGCGCGCACACACATACCCCGTCTCTACCTGCGCTGTCATCTCGAGAATTTTCGGGCCAACGGAGACCGCGGATACTCGGCCGAGATACTCTCGAATGCGTAAATTATCAGTTTTATGAGCTCACCGTGCTCTCCTTCCACTTTCGTGAATTTAACGAGCGACTTTGAGAGCGTAGAATCAGCGAGGCGCGATATAAATTGATCGTGATCGCTGATGCGTCTATAAATTAATTAACATAATGTGCAATTTTTTAAATAAATATAGTTTACATAGAAACTAAATATGATTAGTAAAATGTTATGTATTATCATATTTGTATTTACTTTCTTACGACAATTTGTGATATAAATTCATAAATTTACACTCCACTGAATTTTTCGCTATTAGAGATTGTTTCTTTCATTAAAAAATATTCTCATGTCTTTGACAATGACGTAGGACGAAAAACATGTGATGTTACGAGGAGTCACGTCATTGATTGAAATCGCGTGAATTTTGTATGGAGAGTCATGTTGATTGCTCGATTCTTGACACGATGCGTGCGGTACATACATGCGGTTTCACGCGACGTTTCGTAAACGCGATTCATCGGCATTATGCTCTCTTACAAGGGGCTTCCTTTATGATCTGAAATGTACAAAGGGTACAGAGGCCAAACATCGCGCGTAGACATGATGCTCGCCTATGCTGTATCAAGACCCACAACACTATAATACACACCGGGCCCGGTTTGACCGATCACAATACGAAATTAAGATAGCGATCGACACCACACGGTATCGTCGATACAGTCCGACGGGAACCGGCCGAAATAACTAAACAGCCGATAAATCGCGTTGCGAAACGTTCTTGTTGCGAGACACCCTACAGATTGCATCGAGCGAAGTATAAGCGCATTCAGAAACGTCTATTGCCGCCAGGAAACGGATTGTCATTCGCGATTGGGGGAAAACTGATTTCGTGAAAAACGAGACTCCGGGATAGTCATCGGTAACGATCGGTGAGTGCAGATAGTCGCTTGATAGTTGCATTTTTTTTACTACAGAAGATCGTGTTTGACGAGTAATCGTCGATGTCGAGAGTACGATGTCTATTGTACGTTAATCGTTCCGTTTAGGATAGATGTAACAGAAACTTTCGTTATACACGTTCGAAATGTGAGTAAAGCGTAAGATGATCTGTTTTCGTCACTTTTAAAGAGAAGACATTTCGCGACATTTTAAAGATAGAAAATACGAGACACTCGAAGATCTTTTAAAAAAGATTGATCTGTAAAATACATTATCGGATTAATAGATCGTTCACTATAGAGACGTTGCTAATCGTAGCGTTTGAAGATGTATTTTATGGGAAAGATTCGTGCCTGCTCCCACGCATATCGGTGCAACAAAATAAATCTTCGGGATAATTCTCACTGTCGGTCTCTGAAAACCGCTTTCTGCGCCAGATATACGTAGCTCAAGACGTAACGCCCTCGATGATCGATCGATGTTTCGATTCTTAGTCAAGAAACGAGACTTCCTTTCGTTCCACGGCTCTGAATCAGCAAATCTTTTGATGCGCCACACACTGGCGGCAGCTGCCGCGTCCGATCTTTACATTATTTCGTACTCGTCAGGCGCAACATGAGTGTGGCGGATGCAGGTATACAAGGTGTTCGACTCTGCACGCGGCACACGAGAGAGAGAGAGAGAGAGAGAGAGAGAGAGAGAGAGAGAGAGAGAG